>NW_024096597.1:22500-167490 GCF_016545835.1 Crotalus tigris
CTGAATGAGACTTTGGGGAGAAAGTGCCTTCCCCGAGAGCACATACTGTTCTGAGGAGAAATGGAATTCAGACAACATTGTCTGCAATTTGAGACCCTGCCATATTTTCCTGCAATTGCTTCTATCTTTCAAAGGAAACATAGAAAGATACAGTTTTAAGAAAAGACAGAATAGCTGCCCAAATTCCTTCTGACTTATGATCTGTTTGTAAGCACACCAATGCTTCGAATGTTACAAACATTTGTTGAGAAAGAAAAATGAGAGTCACTGTCTTTTTTTTTCTCCCCCATTTGCCTTTGCATAGTTTTAAAAGCTAATAGTTTTTTGGCATTTGGAAACTTGATTCATATGATCTATTCTCGGCCTTCTGTGGAAAACAGACTGATGTGGAGACCCCAAGAGATTTCAGTTTGTGGGGTCCTTGGGGGGTCTCTGAGTTGATGGTTTCATTGCCAAACTAGGTAATATCATCACAACACCCCACAGTTCAACCTTGAGGTGCAATTTTTCTCTTCTGTCAGATTTCAATTTCTGTTTGGGATACTGACATCCAAGCAGTTTGTAAATATGGAGCAGGAAGTCCCTTTTCATTGTTGTTTCATGCAGTGTATAGATCTGATCTTATGCTGAAGTAGAAATGGTGAATCAGCATTACGGTATTTGTTTAGTCACCTTTAGGCTGCCATTCGTTTGACTGAACAAAAAGCATTATGGTACATTAATGGTATTGATATCTGCAGAGAAGAGCAACAAGGACGATTGGGAGACTGGAGGCTAAAACATACGAAGAACAGTTGCAGGAATTGGATATGTCTAGCTTAATGAAAAGAAAGACTGGGGTGACATGGTAGCAGTGCTTTAATATCAAAGGAACTGCCACAAAGAAGACGGAGGCTCTATTCTCCAAGGCAGTAGAAGGCAGGCCAAGAAGCAATGGATGGAAACTAATCAAGGAGAAAATCAACCTAGAACTAAGGAGAAATCTCCTGACAATTAGAACAGTGGAATTACTTATCTCCTGAAGTTGTGGGTGCTCCAACATTGGAGGTTTGAAAGAAGAGACTGGACAGCCATTTGTTTGAAATGGTATAGGATCTCCGGCTTGAGTGAGGGTTGGACTAGAAGACCTTCAAGATCCCTTCCAACTCTGTTATTCTGTTATTGACTTGCTTCTCCATGCTAAGGGTCAGTTATTCCTTTTAGGTTCCTAAAAATAACGCAGTTCCAAGATATTCAAAGGGTTGTCTTCCACCATGTTGATTCCATATGGCCCACGTCTATGTGGCCCAACAGCTGAAAAGTCTTCCCAGACATTTTTGTCACTGGCTGTTTTGTAATTAGTGGGAACACATTAGTGTTTTCCTTATGGCCACCCTCAAAACATAGCAGTCCTTTTCCTGAATGTTTTTCCTCATAATTTTTCATTTAAGAAGCATTTGGCTTCTGTTCTGTTTGGGGGTGGTGCTGTCTTTATAACAGCCCCCTTGGAATTTTAATGAAGTGCTGCTGTTATATTTTATTAGTTGGATTTATTTCATTATACTTCAATTAACTCCACTGATTTTAAAGATCGTAATTCATTTTGAGTACTCTTTGTGGCAGGGAAAGATAGGCCAAAATTCCAAATAAATGTCCAGCATATCTACTTTGTTGCTGATTGAATTCCTCAAGAGAATTGACAATCCACACATTGTAAAATTCCTCGTGGGTTTATATCAAAGAGACAACTGCCTTTCTAGGTGGCTCTGGATAGCCCATGACTTGATTTTAAAGCAATTACACATGATCACTGATCAATATTTTAAAGATAAAGTGAAATTAAATCCCAACATCACGAGCCATATGGCTACCGCCATAGAACTGCATATCATGGCAGACTTCCAAGTTGTTGTGCAAAACTCATTTTAAAAGACTGCTTGTAATTGTTTGGAGCTCCGGGAAAAGAAATTCAGGTGTGCCTCATCTACTGGAAGCCAAGCCGTAGCACCCTAAAACCACTCAGTCTGTGTAATCTGAGCTTGTGTGCAGGTAGTCCTTGACCTACGACCACAACTGAATCCAGAATGTCTGTTGCTAAGTGAGACATTTGTTGAGTGAATTTTGCTTCATTTTATGACCTTTCTGGCCACTGTTGTTATGTGAATCACTGCAGTGGTTAAGTTAGTAACATGGCTGTTAAGTGAACCTAGCTTCCCCATTAACTTTGCTTGTATGAAGGTTGCAAAAGGTAACCAGATGACCCTGGGGAACTGCAACCATCATAAATAAGAGTCGGTTGACAAGCGTCTGAATTTTGATCATGTGACCATGGGGGTCGTAAGGGGGAAAACAGTCATAAGTCACTTTTTTCAATGCCGTTGTAGCTTTGAACGGCCACTAAATGAACTATGGTAAGTCTAGGAGTACCTGTATTCAACAAAGGCCTTTGGGGTTCAGTGTTGAGCTGTATATTAAGTTAGTTGTGTCATACCGTATTCCATGAACTCTTTGCTTGTGCTCAGCATTAAAGTAATGTGTGTATGTCTGATGAGGACCAAAATGGAGAAGATTAAACTCCCCCCCCCCGAACTATGTTCATGGACATCTGGGAGCATGATGGTGCCTTTTTTAAGGAAGTGTCATATTCAACCCCACCTCTTTCAAATTTCAAGCGACACAAATGCCAAGAGCGGAACTAGGTCACCTGCTATGGATTTAGTTACTGTATGGAAGATGCTTGACGCTTTCACCCATTCATAAGCACAATGGAGCATTTGCCCCTTGTGAAGGGCCCCCCCCATTTCTCAATGAGCCCAATCATCTCAAAGAGCTTGGTTAACTATAGACAGGATGAGAGAAACTCAAGAGGGAAAAAGATGATGCCTTCCCTTGCTCTGTCAGCAAATAAAGGGTTTTTTTTTTTTTTTAAGATTCCCATGGCTGTCAATCTGGCTTCCATTCTGAGCGGCAGTTTAGTGTTTCACTAATAAATCAAAATTAATTCCTTTGCTATTTTTTTCTTCTTTGTATTCCTGTTGAACTGCCCTTTCCTACATTTTAATGGGCTCGTACTGAAAGCAGGTGAGATGAACGAATGGTCTTTTTACCTGGCTAACAAGCTCCTATTACTGTTAATGGACATCCGAACAATCTGGAGAACAAAGGTGGAGAGCTGTGCATATAACTATACGGGGAGGGAAAGACCAGACCATCTGCAAATTGAAACATAAAATTTGCTCTCGATTCTGACATTTGGAATGGGGTTCTCTAAATGCATCTGGGAGAAAGCCCCAAGCATCAGGCAGTGCTTTAAAAAAAAAAAGAGGAAAAAACCGGAGAGATGCCAGTGGATTTAACTACTCAGATTCAAATGCACACAGAAGACATATCAAAGAACAAAGGATTGACATGAATGATAAGACTATGAAGTAAATTAAACTGGAAGATGCAGCAATGAAAGATGGGCCTAAGATGAAGCAGCCTAGCAATCTTATAAGGAGAAGCAAAAAGGAAATAAAAGGAAGCTGACCTCAGATAAAGAGAAAGTGGGCTTTCTAAGGCACGCTAGAGGTTATTTCTAGAACAAAACAGATATCCAAAGAAAATAGCTGTTTTGCATCTGAGATATCACGTCACTCCGCTTCTGCTACAAACAGGTTTACATCTTTGAATTGTAAAATAATCTAAAATTCCATACACGGCAATAGCAGACCATCAAAATTATATTTGTAACAGTGCCATGAATGTGACAATTTGGCTAACAGAGGATCAGAGTTTCACAAAATATTTTTTTAAAAAGACCTTATCCTATCAGAATCTCAATTGCAGATGACAGAAACAAGCATACCTTTAACAAGGTGCTTGAATTAGGTACCAGAAGGGAAGGGAACTAGTATGGATGCAATTGTGTTGGGTTAAGCCCAAGGAGAAAAGAAAGTTCTCCAGCTCACAACAAAGAGCTGCCAGTAGACATCATTAGATAGGCAATTAGCGGTGATAATTAGCACTTAAAAGTCTTCAAGGAAACAGAATAAGCCACTCATACCAAGCTTAATGGCATAACAATGGACAGAGAATCTATGCTTTCATTGATGAAATCAGACTTCTAAAAGGAGAAGCAATTCATGTCTTTCTGGAACCTGGTTCTAACTCTCACTAAGTCGTAGCTTAATGGTGTGGTGTGCTCATCCAATGATAAAGAAGAACTCGTGCACAAGTATATTTCATGTCATTCATTGAGGCATTGGAAATTTATTTTAAAGTGACCTGCTGTAACACATAACACAAAATCATACCAAAATCAGTAAACCTTCTGGGCCCGCTGGCTGAGGAATTCTGGGAGTTGAAGTCCACAAGTCATAAGAGGGCCAGGTTTGAAGACCCCTGCTTTAAGCCAAGTTGAACAGCAACACGCAGACCCATCAAAACCTGATGTATGGTCTCTCCAAATATTCGGTAACTCTGGAATTAACCAGGCCACTGTTAGGGGAGGAATCATTAATAGGCAAATTGAATCCAGATAGTGAAGAAATTGGGAAACTTAATTTTTGACAAATAGATAGTAATCTAATGTAAATATATCAAGCATATGTGAATAGAAGTGACAGTAGAGCTTTCTTCTGCGAAGAGCATAGATGCACTACATATATATACATATATACTGAAACTGTAATTTAACTGCCTTGAGAAGGGGAGAAAGGCTGAAATGATATATTTATTAAAAATAGAACCCAACAGTTCAATTTCAAGAGGTTTTTCAAGAGATAGTTTTTAACCATGAAGACAAGCTCCTTCGTTTTGAGGTGAGGAAGTACTCTCATCCTTTGAGAAACCAGTTATAATTCTGTGATTAATCCTTGATTAATCTCTGCTCGCATCCCTCAACAAGAGTATCATTTTCCCAACAAACAAACTCCATCATGTTTTAGAACAGATCACGAAAGCCATTCGTGGCAAAAAATTAATGGATATACTAAAGGGCTCCGTTCCCATTCCCAGCCTACCAATGGTTCTTTATACAGAGGCTTAATGCAGAATTTCTGAAGGAAGTATTGAGATCAGCAGCTATGAATAGAATAGAATAGAATAGAATAGAATAGAATAGAATAGAATAGAATAGAATAGAATAGAATAGAATAGAATAGAAGCTGGAAGGGACCTTGGAGGTTTCTTAATAATAATAAAGTTGGAAGGGACCTTGGAGGTCATCTCATCCAACCCCTGCTCAGGGAGGAAACCCTACACCATTTCAGACAAATGGCAGTCCAGTCTCTTCTTAAAAACCTCCAGTGTTGGAGCATTCACAGCTTCTGAAGGCAGGTTGTTCCACTGATCAATTTTTCTAACTGTCAGGAAGTTTCTCCTTAGTTCTAGGTTGCTTCTCTCTTTGATCAGTTTCCATCCGTTGCTTCTTGTCCTGCCTTCAGGTGCTTTGGAGAATAGCTTAACTCCCTCTTCTTTGTGACAACCCCTGAGATATTGGAACACTGGAACACAGATCTTCTAGTCCAGCCCCCTGCTCAAGCAGGAGAACCTATACCATTTCAGACAAGTGACTGTCCAATCTCTTCTTAAAAACCTCCAGTGATGGAGCACCCATGATTTCTGAAGGCAAGCTGTTCCACTGGTTAATTGTCCTCACTCTTAGAAAGTTTATCCTTAATTCCAGGTTGCTTCTCTCTTTGGTCAGTTTCCAACCATTGTTTCTTGTCTTGTCCTCTGGTGCTTTGGAGAATAGTTTGTCGCCCTCTTCTTTGTGGCAACTACTAAATACTACTATCATGTCGTCCCTGTTTCTTCTTGTGGACTAACAGAAGAGATTTCATGCCATTCAAAACAAACAGAGGAGCATTTTGATGTTTCCCTGCAAAAGCGTATGAAACTGGCACCCATCCCATCAATATTCTGTGTATCTGTATTACAGCCCATCTCCAAAAATAACCAAAAGGTCTTATGTCTTGGCATTTGATGAGGCTTCAGGAAATTGAAAGATGAGCTGTACAATGCTTGACAAACTGCAGAGCCTATCTAACTTAGTATGTGGCTTGCATACAGTACAAGCCACATTCTAAGTTAGTCATACATACCAAGAATCTGCTGCAATGTAAAAGTGCCTGCTGAAAAGGCAAAGCTGTGCTTGAAAACATGAGGAGGAGATTTGGGGGCACTTGAAAAAAGGTCGCCTGGAGACATTAGACCAATCTACCTGTAGCTCTGCAGAACTGTGGCAAACAATATTGGCAGTATAGGATGCAAACATATACTGTAAATCAAAGGTAATGTTAGTCATGTTTGTGCTGTAATGGAAATGCTGATACAATCCTAACAGAGATGCCTGAACGAGAAGGTGATGTACACTTCAGCTGTGTGTGTAAAAACTAAATTAGGGTTTCCAAGAAGGCAGACCAGTTGCTCATAAAGAGGTTAAAAACAAAGAGCTCTGAATCAGGCTGAATGACTTAATGCGCATTACGCTGACTCAAACTCAAAGAGAATGAAATCTTTATTCCAGCTCCGCGTTTCTCCTTTACATTTCAAAAACTGAAGGAAAGCAATCAAATCCATGGAGTTTTCTTCTTCAATGAGTTCTATTACAAAAACTCAGTTGGTTCAGGATTTATTGATCAGGATCAAGAATGAACTTCACAAACTCATACCAATCAGCCAACTGGTTGTAAAACCATAAAAAATCATTGTTGCTCAGAATTTATCAGATTTTTTTCCCCCTTAGGCTGTGTTCCCACTTAACCTTTTCACTTCCAACTGGTTGCCTCCCTAGATAATTTCACCAGAAAAAATATATCTTCTACAAAGAATATGTACATGGAACTGTTGAGGTTCCTTGGATAATGACCACAGGATGATACCCTTTCAGATTTTCTTAACCACAGCAACAAAGAAATTTCAGTAAGTGAGAGGAATTACATTCAAAGGACCATATTTTATTCTTTAAGGGTTTAATTCCCCAAATGGAAAGTATATTTTAAATACAAGCATTTTGATAACTTTGTACACCTCAGTAGGAGTTCTGCAACAATATTACCTACTTAAAGGAAAGGATTCATATCTTTGGCATGAATATCTGGCTCATATTTAGAAAAAAAATCACATAATGTCCTGAAGCAATGAGCTGGCCAGATTCCTCTTTACATGAGATACCCAGTACAGTCGGGCAACTAAGAAGTTTCCTATGATTTAGCAGGCTTCTCAGAACTTTTACCTTGCATGCTGACTCTACTGCCACATATTCACATCCCAACAAAGTGTCATGCATGCTACCTGTGACATGACAGTAGACTGAATGGGTCTACTATTAATGGGGTCAAGCTATTCTCCAAAGCACCAGAAGGCAAGACAAGAAACAATGGATGGAAACTAACCAAAGAGAGAAGCAACCTAGAACTAAGGAGAAATGTTCTGACAGTGAGAACAATTAACCAGTGGAATGGCTTGCCTTCAGAAGTTTTGATTGCTCCAACACTGGAGGCTTTCAAAAAGAGACTGAACAGCCATTTCTCTGGGGTCTCCTGCTGAAGCAGGGGGTTGGACTAGAACACCTTGAATGCCCCTTCCAACTTTATTATTCTATGTTCTATGAGTCCTCCTCCCCCCACTACTTGGTGGCTATGGATTTTCTTTTCTCCTATGCAGGTTGATAAAGATGACATGCATAGGGCCATCTTCATCAATGAAGATGACCTGCACAAGGCCAAGGAGACCTTACCATAGTGTAGGAGTAAGAAGACCTCCAAAGGCCCTTCCAACTCTGTTCTATGAATGGCTGATAGGTGGCATGGCTGGGGTCTTTTAATGAGTGTTTTTTGGGAAGTGAAATGAGTGGCAGCCTTTTTGCTTCTCAGTGCAGTGATGGAAAACAGGCATGGCACAGTGGGGTATAAAAGATTGGAGTCATATTAGATCTATTTATACCTTGTTGACCTTTGCTTCCCACCAGGCAACATATTAGGCAAACTCAGGCCATGTCTCACTTGCGCTTCACCTTAACATAATTATTCCTTAACAATGGCAATTTCTCCCCAGGTTCCACCATTGTAGTCTTCATTTTGTCTCCAGCCCATTTGTCAGCCAGGCTTTAGTTATACTTAGCTGTACCAGTGCTGAAGTCCTATGTCCCCCATTATTTGACTGTTTTCCAATGGACATTCTCAAGCCTGGGCAATTTGTTACATTTCATCATGACATTAGATACAAAGTCACATGACCAAGATTAGGCATGATTAGAGAGGTACTTATTGGGTTTTTCATTGCCTGCAATGTCACCTCCTCTTCTGGTTTCTGTTTCTTCTTCCATTTGCTACCCAGAGACTCAATACACAGAATGTTAGGAAACCTGCTTGATATATAATGTGGGCAGGATTTAAGATATCATAATAGGGAATGATAAAAGAATGAAATAACAGTGAAATGCCTTTTTGTCTCCGGTAGCACAGAGGCCAAATGTCTATTTGGATCAAAAGCCTGGTCTAAAAATGTGGCTCTAATGCTCACAGAAAAGTGATCCAACTTTCTTGAAGCATGAAGGGCACAGTTGACTTCAAAATAACTAGAGGGTTTATTGTATTTTCTGTACCTTCAAGTTGGTGTTGATTCCTGGCAACTGCCAGAAATAGTCCCTGCAGTTTTCTTGGATGCATTTTAGGAAGTGGTTTGCCCTCCTGCCTAGGACTGAGAGAGAGAGATTGGCCTCAGGTCACCTATCTGGCTTTGTAACTAAGGAAGGACTAGAATTCATGGTCTCCTGGTTTCTAGCCTGGTGTCATGGTTCCAATAGATAGAGACAAATAAAGCAGAACTCAAGGCTTGGAAATCCCTCAAAAAACATGTTTATTAGCTACAAAGTATCGGCACAATCAAAAGTGAAACCAAGTCTGAACACACAAGTAACAATTACCGAATTACAAAGTATAGTGTCCCACCCACAAAACTATGCAAGCAACTACATTCCCCAATATATTTATTTGGCGGGCTTTTTTATACAATGCCCAGTCCCTGGTTGTGGGAGCAGTAGATGACCTTGGTTCCCATGGGACAGAAAATTATTTTGACTAACGAAGCACCTGGGCAACCCCCTCTCCCTCCATTCTATGTGGCAACCTAGAACAAGAAGAAAAAAATAGCTGCAGCCACACTCATTGTAGAATTGACACCTGGTGCCTTAACCACTGCACTAAACTGACTGTCACCCAGAGGCATGGCAGGGCTCAAATCAGCAGGCAGGAGCTTTCTCTTCCCTACCTGTCTATAACCTTCCAAGCTTAAAATCAATCCTTCGAGGAAAGTCTTTGCTTTATAACTATAAACCTGGCTGCTCTCAGTCTAGTGAACTCTTTCCTTCTCTGCATGCAGCACTATTCTTTGCTTGCTTGCTTTCTTCTAGTCCAACTCCCTGCCCAAGGCAGAAGAACTTATACCATCCTGGTCAAATTGTTGTACTATCTATTTTTGAAAACCTCGAGCAATGAAGCACCCACAATTCCAGGAAGCAAGTTGATGCATTGGTTAATTGTCCCCGCTGTCAGGAAATTTCTCTTTAGTTTTAGGTTGGATAACTCTTTAACAAGCTTCCATTTCTACTTCTTATCCTGCCCTTTGGTACTTTAGATAAAAAGTCAATCCCGTCTTCTCTGACAGCCCCTTAAGTACTGGAAGACAGCTATAAAGTCACCTCTAAGCCTTCTCTTTGATAGACTGGACAGACCTAGCTCCCTTTACTTTCATCATAGGATTTATCTCCCTTATCATGTTTGTTGCCCTCTGCACACTCTCTGGGATCTCAGAATCTTTTTTGTATTGTGGTGACTAGAACTGTACACATTATTCCAAGTGTGGCCTTACTAGTGTGGTATAAAGCAGTATTAGTGCTTCTTGTGATCTTGATGGTATTTCTTTTGTTGAAACAGCCTAGGACTGCATCGGTCTTTCTGGTAGTTGCAGCACACTGCTGGTTCATACTTAAGCTAGGATCACATCCCAAGTAAGAGAGAAGATGCAAAGTCTACTTGGGCATTGCAAAACCCACCACAGTGTAGCAATACAAAGTAGAGGCTTTCCCTTGTCCTTCAAAGAAGCCCATCGCATGAGAATAGAGAGCTTTTGCATCTGATGCAATGGATTGCCCTAAGCTTTGCACCAAAACGAGGCATTGTCTAGTTTTGCTACCCAGAGAAGCAGGGGTAGCAGAAAAGTTTTGTCTTCTCATTTAGGCACACTTAGTTCAGAGTGATGATTGCAAACAAGCTGTGGAAATTACAAATGCTCTCCTGCTCACTATTATTTTCCAGCATCTCCAGTAAATCGCCTGTGATCATTTACCATGGTGTGCTTGATGACTTTCAAACAGAAGTGATCTGGAGAGGATGGGCTTCTCTGAGGAGGCATCAATCCTTGCTGCAGGAGCCAAGACTTCTGCAGCTGCAATCAAACAACTAGACTTTTCAGGGACAAAAATAGGGCTGGGGGGGGGGAATCGACATTTCAGCCAGCTGAGGAGGGTGCACCCGAACCCAGAGAGCTAGAACGATTCTGATCAATGCCTTGAGATCAAGAGGGAATAGCAAAAAGGAGGGGAGGAAAGGAAGCAGGCTTATGAATGCATTTCTTCAATCAGCAATGGATTTACTGGAAAGAACAAATGTAACACGAGAAGCTGAGAATATCCTACATAAACCCTTCCTGCTTTCAATCCACAGAGGAAGTGTGTCTGTTTCAGGTTCTTTCAGACAGCTCGGTTTCTTCCCAGATTATTTATTGTTGTGGCAGGACAGGGAAGATTTTCCCTTAGGGCCCTAGCTGATTGTGGAGACTTACCTGAGACTCAGTCGAAGTGGACCCCATTATACCAAACAAATAAAACAAAGGGCCAGCACGGGCCAAACCTGGATCCAGCAACACTTTTTTAATATAATCCCCAATGGGAAAAAAAACCCCATCACTTATAACTGCAGCTTTAGCAATAATGTCAAATAATACCAGAGTGGGCAGGCACCAAGCGAATAATACTTTGCTTAGGACCAACTAAGCTCCTATTTTTTTTAAAAAAAAAATCTTGTTTTCTTTTAAAAAAATAAAAAACTGGTGAGCTGTAAAACAAAGTGACATCATCCTTGATTACCCTCATTTTCAACAACCACATAGACTCCATCACCACTCGTAGAAAATAAAGTGGAGAATAGATACAGCCCGTTTTGTGTGAGAAAAAGTATCTGCTTGACCATAAAAAGGGAAAATGAGGTATTTTGGGGGGGGGGGGTGAGTGGGAAGAGACCAAAGCAAGCAGGTTCACCAGGTGGCCTTCTAATGACTGGTAATGCACACCATGAGGGCCGTTTTGTGAATACACAGAAGTTTCCCAAAGTCACTTTTTGTGAGCTGGGTGGCCATATAAATTTCATATATAAATAAATAACTCTGCACAATAACTATTTTTAGAGCATCTCTACTACATGCTGTCAAAATACCACCCCGTAATTTTATGAGGCATAACATGAAACAAGAAAAAGAATCTTAAATATTTAGCCCATTCCCTTCCCTTTTTAACATTTTCTATTCCTGCTTATTGCAGTGCCTTAATCTCTCTCTCTCTCTCCCCCATCTCTCTCTCTCTCTCTCTCTCTCTCTCTCTCTCATCTCTTCATTTCTAGCTATATCTATCATCTATCTGTACATCTATCTATCTACCTGTCTATCAGGTCTGACATATATATCACTGCTAAAGCAGTTAAATAAACCAGGAAGTTTGTTTAACTTAATTGGTTAGTGTTAAACTAATTGATTGATTAGTGTTGCCTGCAAACCATAATGTTGATTGCTTTCCAAAGAAATCAGAGAATAAAGGAGACCTGGTCAGCAAATAATGTAAGATAAATTCAACATCCTTGCACAACTGGCTGAGAAGAATTCAAAGAAATTCTAATTAATCCTTTTGTGTGAAGCCTCTCAGTAAAACTATTTTTATATCTATGTCTATGACTTTATTCTGTGATTGCAGTTAATCAGAGCATTTTGCAGAAAATGCAGTATAAACAAATCATTACATAGGTAGGTTTGGGCAAAGAAAAAACTCTGGTGTTGCACAAAGTTCTGAGCAAAGGCTTATCGTTTCTCTATTTCCATATCAAGAACCAGTTGGATATAGTGGTTAAGACATCAGAAGAAACAATGAGACTGTGAGTTCTAGTTCTGCCTTAGGCATAAAGCCAGCTGGGTGACCTTGGGCCAGTCCCTCTCTCTTAACTCTAGGCAGTAGTCAATGGCAAACCTCTTCTAAAATCTTGTCGAGAAGACTTTGTTTAAAAAAGTCAGCAAGTGTGTATGTCAAAATCTGAAAAAAGGTGGGCACAGCATTGCAATCAAAGCTGGGCACCCCTTTTGTCCATGTGTGTGACATCAACACATAGACAAAAGCAGTGTGGCTTCTATTACCATCTTGCAGATGCCCCAGGATATTCATGGATGAAGCAATGGAGATGGAGATTGGACATTGAGATGGGGATGTAGATAGATAGATAGATAGATAGATAGATAGATAGATAGATAGATAGATAGATAGATAGATAGATAGATAGATAGATAGATAGATAGATAGATAGCAGGCAGGCAGGCAGGCAGGCAGGCAGGTAGGTAGGTGGGTGGGTGGGTGGGCGGACAGATGGGCAGATGGGCGGACAAGAGAGATAAATATATTTTCAATTCACAATAAGAAGCACTGAACACAATGAGGCTATCTTCTGAGTAGAAATCCAGAGGATTGTTATTAGTATATTATCTTCTTCCTGACAAGGTGATGCCATTTGTATGTTTTGCCTTAAGAATCAACATATCTGACAATCAGGTCCTCCTCAGAAGCCCAGCTGACTTCAGTAATTTTATTCTTAGATAAATGGGTGGAAGGTTGCAACCCTGGCAGATTGGTCCAATTTTTTACTTGAAGGGCTTTCAGCTACTGCAGCAAATCTAAGCAGGGTCATATCCTGGTGCAAAGTTGTTTATCAATTTCTTCATTTAACATGAGATGCATCCCAAACTATTCCTTTCTATTTCATATAGATAAAACTGTATTAATTTTGTGGCAAAGCCTAACCAGTCATCTATACAAATGCACAAAAATGTACAGTTTAATAAATAACTTGGGTTATTTATAGAACATAGCTTCAGAGGGGAAAAAAATCTAGTTTTGTACAACTGTCAAAAGATATACAATAAATGCAATTAAATCTTATTCGGGCATAAATAGACATTAAAATGCAGCCATTAAACAGTAAGATGTTTGAAAAGGCAGGTTAATGTGTTTGCCATGGCTTGTATAGTTGTGTTGTTTTTTTAAAAAAAAAATATTTATCCTATGTAGAACTTACTTATGATTTTGCAGTATCTTTTTATTGCTATTGTTTGGCTTTTAAAAACAGGTTGGTTCTAATTATTCCAACTTGCCCTGCTTTATTTGGGCAGTTCAGACAATGAGAATGTTTATAGCCACACAACCACATGTAATTCCAAAGAGAATACAGAATAACAGAGTTGGAAGGGGCCATGGAGGTCTTCTAGTCCAACCCCCTGCTTAGGCAGGAAACCTTATACCATTCCAGACAAATGGCTGTTTAATCTCCTCATAAAAACCTCCAGTGATGGAGCATCCACAACTTCTGGAAGGAAGTCATTTCACTAGTTAATTGTTCTCAATGTTGGGAAATTTCTCCTTAGTTCTAGATTGACTCCCTCTGATAAGTTTTCATCCATTACTTCTTGTCCTGCCCTCTGCTGCTTTGGAGAATAGATCAGCCCCCTCTTCTCTGTGATAGCCTCTCAAATATCGAAACACTGCTATCATGTCGCTCCTAATCCTTCTCTTTCTTACCCAGTTCTTACAACTTATTGGATTTATGATTTAGCCTCCAGACCAATTATCATCTTTGTTGTTCTTCTCGGCACACTTTGTAGAGCAGGGGTGTCAAACTGCTGGCCCGTGGGCCGGACGCATCATTTGGAAGCCATGCCTATCCCACTGCCGGCAATGGCAAAACCGTCCCGATACATACGTGACATCGTGAGTTTGATATGTCTGTTCTAGGGTCTCATCAATGCCAGAACTGGACACAGTATTCTAAGTGTGGTTTCCTTTGTGTGATATAAAATGGTACTGTCGCATCTCATGATCTTGATACTGGCTTTTTTGGCAACTGCAGAGCACTGCTGACCCATGCTTAAGTGGTTGACCACTAGGACACCTAGATCCCTCTCATAGCCACTGCTGTTGACAAGTCCATTCTACTTCACAGTGTATGTCAGTTGCAGTTGAATACTTGTCAGATGACTTCCATTCCTATCCGCCATGCTGCCTGGGAACACTGGGAGTGTCAAACAGCACCATTCAAAAGTCAGGAAGGCAATGGCCACAGTGCAATTGAAGCTCCACCTCTTTGTATTTACCTACAGTCATAATAACTTTTGATCTCCCTCCCAAAGGTCACCTAGAAGAGATGTTCCAGGTGGGAGCTAGAAGAAGCAAATGAGAAAAGCAGGATTGTGGTATCACAATGCAGGCTCTACCCCTCCGTGATAAAAGTTCCATTTCTTTTGTGCATCACTTGTGACATTTCATTCTTGGATGAAGGGCTTGTGACATGATGGGCAACATGGCTGTCATCTTTTTGATACAAAAAACATTGGATCCTGCAGATCCTTCTGCCTTACATGATAATTAGAGAGTCATCTTCTAGCAGCATTAGGAACATGCGTGGATAAGCCCTCTCTCCTTTCAATTTACATGAATGGCTTTCAGTCCAAGGATATTCTTTCAATACTCTCATAATAGAGCAGTATCTACAAGCCTTAGTTATTAAACCTTCAGATAATATTCTACATATTCTCAGTTATCCCTTTTTGTTAACTTGCTAGTGAAAGCTCTGTAGCTGAAACTACATAATTTCCATTGAGTATCTTTCTTCAATCATTTCTCCCTAGTCTTTCTGCACTGTAATAAGCTAGGAATAACGCTGGTGGGAGAGAGATCTAAAAAAGGGCTTTTCTTTAACAAATATCTCATCAAAATTTACATCTCAAAATGGGTTTTGCAGCAACCTACCAGCTGTTATATGCCTGGATTTTTTTTATAACTTATTAATATGCCAATCAGATTCTCATAATCAGGGATAAGAGCCATTAGTCTCAAAATATGAGCACTGTTATTAAGAAAGGAATTTTTAGCTCAGAATTTTGTAAAAAAAAAAATTCTGTAGTCCCCACAGCCATTTTAGGAATCATCATCATTCATCTTGGGCTCTTACAAAGATGATGCATTTCTGAGGCATAGAATTATGGAAATAGCAGATCCTTGTAGCCTTTTAATTCAATCTCATCCTTGATACATGAAATCAAGAATGAGGATGCTTCTGAAGATCTTTAGGGCGAGGTTGTTCACTTCCCCAAAGTGACTGGGTCCATTTAGTGCAAGAGAAATAATTCTCATTATCTTTAATGAAAAAGAAGTTATTTTTAAATTTTCAGAGAAGGAAAAAAGAGATTTGCATGAATTATGTCTGGTTCTTGTACTTCATGAATCATGAGGATGTCCTATCTTCCCACCAGCAATCTGCAACCTCTTTGAAATTCTCTTTCCAAGGTTCAATCTTCATGTGATGTTATGAATAGAGGCCTCCACAACCAGCCAGGAAGTTGTCCAAATCATGAGATTATTGTACAAACTCTACATTTATGTCACGTGACATTCCCCCACCCCTTTTATCCTCTATAGGTACCCATGATCAGGAGGAAATGTTTACCACTTTTTTTGTAAGAAATAATTTGAAGAAGTTTAGAGATGTCATCCATCCCATTTCCTCATCCATAAATTCAGTGGGAAATTCTAAAAAGCTATATATGCCTTACTCTAGACTGATTGCCAGGCTGGATATTGTAATTATTCTTACAGTTATGGAATGCATTGTACTGGTCAACAGGAGAAGAATGGCATTTGCTGTCCCAAAGGTGCTTTTTCAAGAAGCAAATGGACTTTCTTGTTTTTCTTTGAAGACATTTCACTTCTCATCCAAGAAGCTGTGGACATAGTATACTTAGATTTCAGTAAGGCATTCAAAAAAGTAGACCACAATCTACTGCTTGGTAAGCTAGAAAAAGGTGGAACAGACAACATCACGTCCAGCTGGCTGACAAACAATAGTCCTCAATGGTACTACATCCACATGGAGAGAAGTAAGCAGTGAGGTACCACAAGGCTCCGTCTTAGGCCCAGTACTCTTCAATATCTTCATCAATGACTTAGATGAGGGAATTGAAGGGGAACTCATCAAATTTGTAGATAACACTAAATTGGCAGGAATAGCCAACACCCTGAAAGACAAGCTCAGGATTCAAAAAGATCTTGATAAACTTGAACAATGGGTCCTATCCAACAAAATGAGTTTTAATGTGGAGAAAAGCAAAGTTTTACATTTAGGCAGGAAAAATCAAAGATATAAATACAGATTAGATGAGACCTGGCTCAAAAACAGTAACTGTGAGAGGCACCTTGAAGTCCTAGTGGACAATCACTTGACTATGAGCCAGCAATGTGCAGCAGCCACCAAAAAAGCTAATACAATCCTGGGTTGTATAAACAAAGGCATAGAATCAAAATCATGTGAAATATTGCATAGTACCGCTTTATAAAACCCTAGTGAGACCACACCTGGAATACTGCAACCAGTTTTGGTCACCATACTACCAAAAAGATGTTGAGACCTTGGAAAAAGTTCAAAGAAGAGCAACTAAGATGATCAAAGGCCTGGAGACTAAAACATGAAGAATGGCTGCAGGACTTGGGTTTAGCTAGACTAAAGAAAAGGAGAAATAGGGGTGGCATGATAGTAGTATTCCAGTATTTGAGGGGCTGCCACAAAGAAGAGGGGATCAAATTATTCTCCAAAGCAGCAGAGGTAAGGACAAGAAACAATGGTTGGAAACTGATCAAAGAGAGAAGCAACCTGGAATTAAGGAGAAACTTCCTAACAGTCAGGACAATTAACCAATGGAACAGCTTGCCTTCAGAAATCGTGGGCGCTCCATCACTGGAGGTTTTTAAGAAGAGATTGGACAGTCACTTGTCTGAGATAGTATAGGTTCTCCTGCTTGAGTAGGAGGCTGGACTAGATGACCTCCAAAATCCCTTCCAGCTCTATTCTATTCTATTCTATTCTATTCTATTCTATTCTATTCTATTCTATTCTTGTTCTGCTCTGCTCTGCTCTGCTCTTCTTCAGCTCTGCCTAGAAGAATAGAAGAATTTATATTCCTTGCAGACAGCTGGTCATTTGCATTCCTTTAGAAAGTCATTGAGGCCATTTGGAGGTTTACCTGTGTCCCCAGGGTCAGCTGAGTAGTGCAAATGTGTGTGGAGCCTTCTTGGATGCAGGATGTTTTCTGCCTTGTGTCCCTTCACTGTTGAAGACAAGAGCAAGCTGTTGGGAATGAGTCTGTGTTGTCTGCATCTCAAACTGAAGCTCAAATGGTTCCTGTAGTCTGCAGGTAAACCTCCAAATGGCCTCAATGACTCTCTAAAAGAATGCAAATGACCAGCTGTCTGCAAGGAATATAAATCCTTCTATTCTCTACTATCTAGCCAGAGCTGAAGAAGCTTCTTGGATGAAAAGCGAAATGTCTTCAAAGAAAAACAAGAAAGTTCAGTTGCCTCTTGAAAAAGCATATTTGGACAACCATGACCTGGATGACTGAGAATCTCCATAGACAAATGGCATTTGCTCTTTGGCCTTGACATTGATTTGACACATGTGGTGATCCTGTGAAACATGAGGCCGGTACAGGTCTGGATATTACAGGACTCCATTGCTAAGCAGCAAAATCTTATATCTAGGGATTGCCAGTACAGTACAAGATATTCCAGTCCCTGCATGATTTGGCACAGACCTGGCTGGGAGTTATGAATGGTCTGATTAATACAAATTGGGACCGTAGGATTCTGTTGTGGCAATGGGTTGCTTCTATCTGATGTTTAGACTATGTCGAGATTCACTTTTGTATTCACCTTTCATCGAGCCATCTTGGTTGCTGCAGTGATATGACATATGTCAATGCTGCAAATATTGTATATTCTTGTTTTTGACAATATGTAGAATTGTCTGGTAATTATGGGGTTAATACAGAGCAGAAGGGGGGTTGGGGGTAAAGCCCGGGAAAGAAAGAGGAAGAAAACATTGACCTTCACACTAATTGGATAATGTGAGATATGACGGCTAATTTAGGGAGGGAACATGCTGATAATTTAACTGCTCAGAGGAAGAGAACTTAGATCCTAGCATCCCTCCGTTGTGCCTGTGCCGACATTTTGTAACAATAAAAGTCTTTTAGGAAAATAATGCCTGGAAGTTCTTTGAAATGTTTCATTAGCCGGAACCATAACAACATAGTCCTTTGGCCAGAAAGTAAAGTCCAGATTGCTACAGCAGTTTTGGAATGGGACAAATGTTTTGCAAAAAGCAAACATTTTGCAGGTTTTCCCTATGATCATGCATCCAGACCAGATGTTTTATACTTTGCTATTTAGTATAATAAGGCTAGCCTATTTACATTTTTGTCTATGCTCGAAGTATGTAGTATTAAAGACCTGCCATGTTATTTGGGCCCATGAAGTATAAAAATCCCCAATTCAGCAGGAAAAAAAAATACAATAATTACAAACAAAGAGCTATTTGCCATCTGCTGTTTTTTAGGTGACTGCCTCATTTTCTCTTATGATATTGGTAGTCCTGTTTAGTAGATGGCTTTATGACTCTATTATTACAAGTGTTACTATGTAGTTTCCATATATATTGTTTTGGTTCCAGGTATATGTATGCCTTATGCCATGGATTTGTCTGATGCCTTCACGAGTATATATTAAACAGATACGCAGAGAATTTGAAACCCACCCAAAGTAGTTTGTGGAGGCAGAAGGGTTTGTTCTCAAAGATTCCGTGGCTTAAGCTTCTAAGAAAACCTGACAAGGATTTTTCTTAGAAGCCTAAGAACAAAAGATGGTTCCCATGACATTCAAGAGGAAAAATACCAGAAGGTATGAGAAGAATACCAAGATTCTGAGTTGGGAAGATGAGTGAAGGTTTTAGTTCAGAAAATAAACAACAAAAGAAGAATAAGCAGCACTGGTGTTGTTTTAAGACTTTTTTAAAATTTCTCCTTGTTACAATGCTACAAAGTTTTAAATGCTCTGGAAAGAAAAGCTTGTGTATTTTTGACACATATAATAATTTATTGTTCTTCCATATTAAGGAGTACTGTATGTTTGAATACAGGTAGTCCTCGACTTACGATCAAACTGACCCCAAAATTTCTGTGGTTAAGGGAGACATTTGTTAAGTGAGTTTTGCCCCATTTTACGACTTTTCTTGCCACAGTTGTTAAGTGAATCACTGAAGCTGTTAAATTAGTTTTCCAGTTGTTAAGTGAATCTGGCTTCCCCAATGACTTTGCTTGTCAGAAGATCGCAAAAGCTGATCACATGACCCTAAGCCAACAACTATCTCTACCAGATTTTGGAGACCATCAAGATAAAAAGTATGTATAAATTAATATGTATTAGTATGGTTTCCATAAGTGGTATACTATAGTTGAGAACAGAATACTGTATTAGTTGATCTAGTAAAGGAGAATTGATCCTTTGTTTCTATGGCAATAGATTACTTTGATGTATTTTAATCCACTAGATTCCTTCCAGTGGAATGAATTTTGTTGACCCAAGACTTCTCAGATACAACTGCAATTAAGATAGATTGGATAATCTATCTATCTGGACCCAGCAAATAAAGTCCAGCTGCGAGTCTTTTAGGGTATTTAAACTAAACTATTGTTTGATATAAATCTCATTTAGATTTGCCCAACGGGATTTGTCATCTAATCATCTGTAAGCAGATCCAGTCACATGAGGTTAAACCATAGTTGTGCGAACACAGACACACACAGAGTATACACTCTAGCCAGGCATCTGAATTGGAAGAGACAAAAGGTGTGAAAAACAGTAAAAGATGTTGAAATTAGCAAGATAAATGTTTCTTGATGCTGAGAAAAACAGATTCCTTTGTTGACCCCATGGACAACGTTCCTCCAGGCCTTCCTGTCCTCTACCATCTTCTGGAGTCCATTTAAGCTCACGCCTACTGCTTCAGTGATTCCATCCAGCCACCTCATTCTCTGTCGTCCCCTTCTTCTATTGCCCTCAATCTTTCCCACCATTAAGCTCTTCTTCAGTGAGTCCTTCCTTCTCATTAGGTGGCCAAAATACTTGAATTTCAACTTCAGGATCTGGCCTTCTAAAGAGCAGTCAGGGTTGATCTCTTCTAGGACTGACCGGTTTGAACGCCTTGCGGTCCAGGGGACTCGCAGGAGTCTTCTCCAGCACCATAGTTCAAAGGCCTCAATTCTTTGGCGCCCAGCCTTTCTTTTTTTTCTTGTAAAAATTTTTTATTTTCAATTTTACAATACATAACGATCTTACAAATACTTCAGATAAAAAACAAAACAAATTGCTACACACTACATTCGGTCTTGCCCACCCATTTCCCCCCAAACCGCATCCCACCTCAAACCAACTTACTTCTTTCCCTCTTTTTCTTCACTCACCCCCTCTCCTCCTTCACCTCCATCTTCCTATTTACTTCTTACCTTCTTCTTCTCCCTCTTGATGCGGTCCAGGGGAAATGCCCGAGCAGTTCCTCTCTCAAAATTAAAACATTAATATTATATACAATAAAACTATTTCTACTTTATTGAACTACTTAAACTTCAACCCATCCACCCCCCCTCCCCCCACCCCCCTCCCCCCAACTTCCCAGAGCAAAATACAGGATTATACAAACATATTAAACATAATCTATTTAAGTTTACTAATTATACAATAAACAAAATCATAAAAACCCTTAACTCTCTTCAAACTTTAACATCATAAATTTATAAACAAAATCATTACTCATAGAATAAGTGAAACTTTGTAGTTCCATATTTCTTCTGAACATATTCTATCCATCTTCTCCATACGTTAAAATATCTCTCTTGTGAATGGTCCTTTAAATAAGCAGAAATTTTAGCCATTTCTGCTAAAAGCGCTCAGCCTTTCTTATGGTCCAACTTTCACATCCATACATTGCAACTGGGAAAACCAAGGCCTTGACTATACGTACTTTTGTTGGCAGGGTGATGTCTCTGCTTCTTAGTATGCTGTCTAGATTTGCCATCTAATCTAAACCTCTGCAGTGTGCAAGAAAAGCAATTAAACTATCCTGGGGAGGGGTCTGTCCAGCTACTTCCTGAAATCTCCAGGGACAGACACCTTCAACTTCAGGAAGTAGATTCTTCCAATGCTGGGTGGCTTTTCAGGGTATTTTCCCATACAAACACATAACATACACACCTGCAGGGAAAATACAAAAGCCAGTTTAGTATAGTGTAGTGCTGGACTTTAGTTGTTGTTGCTAATTGCGAAGTCGTGTCCGACCCATCGCGACCCCATGGATAACGTTCCTCCAGGTCTTCCTGTCCTCTACCATCTTCTGGAGTCCATTTAAGCTCACGCCTACTGCTTCAGTGACTCCATCCAGCCATCTCATTCTCTGTCGTCCCTTTCTTCTATTGCCCTCAATCTTTCCCTACGCACCAAGAAATTGAGTTGTAATCCCATTTTAGGCATGAAAGGTAGTAGGGTGACTTTGGGCCAGTTATTCTTTCTCAGCCCAACCATTATGGGGAAAATAAGGGGAAGAAAGAGTATTGTGTAGTTTGCCACCTTATTTACAAAGCAATAAAGGTGGAATAAAAAAATTTAATGAATAAATAAAAGCAAATTCACAAAGAAGTACAGAAATACACGTGCATCTGATAAATTAATTCCAAACAAGAAAATACAATAAGTAAAATCTTCTAATATGTCTGAACAATGATCTTAGGTCTTCCTCTTTTCTCAAAAACAAGCATCCTAAGTTCTTCAGCCTGTCCCCATAAGGCTTGTTCTCATCTCCCTGCATTAAGAAACATCAGAAAATAAACCTGTGTACACTAGAAGATCTTCGAGTTTCTGGCCCTAGATCAGCAAATACACTCTGTTCTATAACAATAGGAATAAATAAAAATATCTTTGCCTTTCCATGAAAAAAAAAAGTAACAAGGATGATTTTATATGAAAAGGCTCAGTTCTGATAATTAAAACAAAATGTTTAGTCATGGGTCCCTTTAGATTTTTTTAGAATAAATTTAGATATTTAGATACAGTAGCTGATTAATAGATCAATCATATACCGTTTATGATTGATCTACAATGCAACCATTTGGCTTCAGTGAGCAGATCTAAGTTCTAGTAAAAAATACAAAATAGATCCAACAATCTTGATTCATATTTCATTCATATAGAACAGTGGTTCTCAACCTGTGGGTCGGGACCCCATTTGGGGTCGAACGACCATTTCACGGGGGTCGCCAAACAACGCAGTCCGCCATTTTTTCCCCCTTTTCCTTAGCTGTGCTACTCCCTTTTATTCTATTGGCTTTTGAAAGCCAATAGAATAGACTCTCTTGAATAGAGTCTAATTCTATTGGCTTTCAAAAGCCAATAGGAATTGTCCAGGCTGTCTCTGCCCTGCTGAGCCCGCCAAAAGTCCCATTCTGCAAACGGTACTGCACCAGTTGAGTAGTCCTCGACTTACGACCGGTTTAGTCCTCGACTTACAACCAGTTGGGGGTCGCGGCATTAAAAAGGTTGAGAACCACTGATATAGAATGAAACATTTTGTTGGCCTATTACATCACATGAATTCAACAAGGGGCATTTCCACATGGGGTTTTGATATCCACTCAGAATCAGCTTGGGACCCAATATTTCACAATGACAGTCAAGTACAGCTTGCATCAATTAACTGTCTCTATCTCTTTCTCTGTCTGTACCTGTATCTCCACCTCTACTTCTTCATCTACCTCTATCTTTATTATCATTTCTGCCTCTATCTGTATCTAGTTCTAGCTCTGGCTCTTTATCATATCCATATCCATCTCATACGTTTTGTGGTTCCTTCACAAGAGAAACACCCCTGGAGCATCTAGTAAGTAGAAAACATATCAGCACCAACGCAATGAGTGTGTTCTTCCAAATGTGTCTTCTTTGCTGAGTTACAGTTCCTACTCTCACTTCTTTTCATTCAAGAAGTCCATATTCAAAACAATGAGCATGAATTATTCATGTGATGTAACTCCTCCCACTTAATCACAGTATATATTAGAATTTTGTTTGACAGATGTAGATGTCTGAGATGGCTGAATTGCTGGTTTGAAGATATTAAAGAACTTTTATGTCTAGGCTGAATCTAAGCAAAAATGCTGTTTGGATAATATATATTATCCTCAAAATTTATAGAGATAGAGATATGTTTGGCAGCTTTTGACAATTCCTCGGCCTATAATCATAATGAGAGTTCTGCATCTCAGCTAAAATACAAACAGATACTCTTGGTTATTTTGCTACCCATTTAACATTAGTAAACCAGACAGCTACAATGCAAGATTTCATCAGACAAATACAATCTGAAGTTCTTTCCAGGATAGAGGTATGCACAAAAGCTTAATATATAAGCATGAAAGCAATTGGAGAAGGGTGTCATATCTGATACAGTACTGTTAAACCCAATTATGGCCGCAATTCAGACAGACAGCCTTTGTTTCAAGCAAGGACCGGTGATCCATGGCCCTCCGGCATAGTCCTGCTCTTTGGGTGGGCAGTGAAAGCAGGACTGTAAAGTCTTTGCAAACTACCATTACTTTCTCAAGTACCTACCCAGTCCAATTCTTTAGGGTGGTCAAGGGATTATTGTCATCTGCTCTGAAAAAGCTGACATTGGAGCCCTTAAAGACCTGCTGTGACAGATTAGCAAGGTATTTTGTGGAGAAAGAATTTGGGCCAATTTGAATGCTGGTTTTCATACATCCAGCACAATTCTAATTCCATGCGCTCAGTTTCAATTTATGAGGCTGGGAAAATGTATAAGGCACTTATACTGTCTGGACAGCTAAATGCTGCTCTGAGCTCTGCCTATCTTGGTTTCTCTGTAACGACCAAACAAAATTGGTACTGTTAATCCAAGTAGTAGGGGCATTTTCCTTATGACATGGAGTGAGGCCATCAGCCTTAAAAGAAGAAGTGGCATATCTACTGTTGAAGAAGTGAGTCATGAAGCCATAGGATTTTACCAACTATTACAAATACTCTTGTATGTGAGGGTGCTTGAGGAACTGCCTGTGGAGCTGCAGATGTTTTTGAAGGAAATACTTAGAGCTTTTCCAGGTTTTGGTTTAGGACTAAATCACCTTGATAAACTTTATCACTCCTGAAGAAGAGCCTGAGTGCTCATTTGATCTTAGCAGCTTTTGATATTTTTCTAAATGGGAAATGCACCCTCAGAAACTTCAATTACATCATTTGGAGGTTTACTTAGCATCCTCGGTATCAGTGGCCCCAAATACCTATTATTATGTCAAATAAAACCTTCCCTGGATAAAGCAAGAAGAGCCCGATCTACAGCAATATCCTCCAAACATTTACATCTTATACATGTTAAGGTTCCTGTCATCAACCCACAGCTAGAAGGTGCAGCTGATGGAAAACATGGTCGCCAGGTTGCTGAGCACAGTGCCTATTATGTACATATAACACCTTTATTGAGGCAATTGTGCTGGCTATTTGAACCAGGGTGAAAATTCTGCTTTTGATGTATAAATTTACCAATTTGGAGTCAGGATATGGGATGAGCTACCTTCACTAACAACACTGAGGATCTTCCTAATGCATGGGCCATCTTTCAGTCACATTTGGTAGGCCTTTCTCTGGTGGTGTCTAACCCCTTGTATGCTATCCTAAAATGTGTGAGCTATCTACTGCTATATTGGCATCTGCTGAAGATCTATGTCTGTAGCCAGGCTCCCCTGTATGAATCTTCTTCCTTTTGCTTTCTCCCATCACCACTTTTACTGTACAAATCAAATCAACCTTTATTGTAAAAGATTTTTTAAAAATTGTTTTTAACTTATTAATTTTTATGGCGTGTTTCATGTTTTAAACTCCTTCTACATTCTTTCGTATGCAAAGAAGCATTAAAATATATTAAACCTATAATGTAAATATGATTAATTAATGCATGATTTGATAATCCTGTTTCATAATGTCAAAATTCTTATTATGCAAAACTAAATCTATTTTCTAGTAATATGTTCTGTCATGATTAGGTGGCATTACCTAAATCTGTATTTTTAAATTACTTCTATCTCTTAACAAAAGCCCATATTTAACCTACTTTAATTTCATATCATTCACCTGTTTCAATTATAACCATCCCAGTAAAGTATTGCACTCATGTCAGAAGCACTGAGGTGCTTCCGGGTTGAAAAGATTAGATAGTGACATCACCGGGGGATGCCCAGTTGGGGGCTCCTTTCATGTTACCTGCAGGAGCTGGAGTAAAGGACAGGAGCTTAACCCCACCCCATGGCAGAACTCGGGTCTCCAACGCAAGCTTACTAACCTCCATCCCAATGTCCTAACCACACGAGCGACCATGCTCCTTTATAAAAAAATATATATCTACAGAACAATCTATAGCACTGAAATTATATGAAAACTTGATATGAAAAAGCCTCTGCAGCCTATGGCAGAAATGGCAGAACCAGTTAAAGAAGACCTTAATGATGCTGAACAAAAGAGTTCTGTAGACAGCTCAAAATATTTTAGTGAATGGTGAAACACAGACTTGGGACACTTTTGTGAATTTAAATTGTGTGTAGCAGCTCTTGACTTACAACTACAATTGGGACCAGAATTTCTATTGCTAAGCAAGGCAGTTGTTAAGTGAATCATGCCCAATTTTATGACCTTTTTTGCCACAGTTGTTAAGTGAATCACTACAGTTGCTAGATGAATCACACAGTCATTAACTAAATCTAGCTTCTCTCCTTGACTTTGCTTGTTTGTAAGCCAGCTGAGAAGTTGCAAACAGTAATCACATAACCTTATAAATGCAGGCCAGTTGCAAAGTGTCTGAATTTTAAATACATGACCGTGGAGATGCTTGTGACAATCAAAAGTGTAAGAACTGGCTGTAAGTCACTTTTTTCAGTGCTATTATAACTTCAAACAGTCACTAATGAATGGTTGTAAGTTGAGGATTACCTGTGCTAGGACTGAAACTTGTCTCATATATGCTTTTGTCTACATGATAACAAACTTTAGGTAGCCAACAGCCATAGTTACAAAGAAGAGAAGACCACTTTATGTACTGTATATCATTGGGGCTAAGCTAGTGGGGGCGAACCTATGGCACGCATGCCAGAGGCCTCATGCAGAGCCCTCTGTGTGGGCACACGCACTGTCACCCCAGCCCCGCCTCCCCCCGCCGCCTCACCAGCAGCCACCCTGGAGGAGAGTCACCCCTGGGTGTGGCCTGCACGGAGCAGTGCAGCCAAGGACATGACAACCAGGCAGCAGGGACAAGACTCCACCCTCATGACCTGTCACACGCAGATGATGTTGTGGGGTGTAGGCGGAGGGCGTGGCCACCATGGCGCTGCAGGGCCGTCTGGGCAATCTATCGCCGTGGAGGCAGTAGGTGGCCCTGCAGGCAGGCGGGGTGGGAGGTGGGTGGGGTATGAGGGGGGCAGGCAGGGGGGGCAGGGGTGGTGGTTTTGGGGCACGCAGTGTCTAAAAGGTTTGCCATCACTGGGCTAAGCTATTAGAATTTTTAGGTCTTAGAGTTTATAGAATACTACATTTCTCATGTGTCTTACATTTCAGAAGAGTAGGAATCTGTGCTGTGATCAGAGGAATCCCCAGGCTAGAAAAAGAGTCTGGGAGTTAGTTCTATGAGAATAAGCCCCCAGTTGTAGAAAATGTTCAGTTGGATAACATGTTGATTCAGAAGGCTGAGCCTGCCTAGGTCAGTATGATAATGGTGAAGGAGTTCCTGTGGATTTTACTCCACTAGTTGTTGCTGACAATAGAGGCGGTGCTCATTTCTATTTCAAGGCCATTGAGTCGGCGCTATCCAAAGACATTTCTGTGGTCATGTGGCCAGCATGATGTCATGGAGCGCTGTTACCATCTCACCAAAGTGGTTTCTATTTATCTACTTATATTTGCATGCTTTCAAACTGCTAGATTGGAAGGAGCTGGGGCGAGGATGAGGATTCATCCCATCGCATGGTGCTCAAGTCCCGAACCTGAGCTGCTGGCATGACACACACATCAAATCTACAGAGTACCATCCAATTACATTTAAGTATTTATTCAGAATCACAAGCAAGCTTTGTTATACAAGCCGAAAAGAGAAAGCTCTCCACGGGCCATAGAGCCAGGAGCATTAAAAGAATGCTGTACGAATGGATTTTCTCTTAGTATGTTGCTTCTATGGTTTTTACTTTCCATGTATGCATGCATACACACATAGAAATGAGAGGGCAAAGGAAAATGGTGCATGAAATGATGTGATATGGGGTAAGATTTCTTCCACCTTGGTGGGTCTGAGCCCAATCAGGTCACTATGGACCTTTCCTATTTTATTTTCCTAAGCTCTCAATGACAAGAAAAAGAACAGGAAGTCTGGAATTCAAATTTAAACAGCTGCTCCCAATAGCAGCTCTCAGACCAGCTTTAGTTTCTTTTGATTGTATGCCATGAGAACACCAAATAAGTCATTTATCAAGGCAAAGCAGCAGATCCAGCCAGCTGGCTGTGGTGTGCACATTAGGGCCTTCATTTAATTATCTGAGTATAAGAGTGGATAGATGGATAGATGGATTACGGGCATCCATATCTATTAGTATGAAGACAGATGAACTAAGAAATTAGCTTTTGGATAAGACATTGAACTTAGTTGGTGGTCTTCTGCTAAGCTACTTTCGGGGTTTTGCCTGTTCCCCGAGGAGCTTTCTCATTGTTGCATCTGTCTGTCCTCTTTCATTTCCTGAAATAAACTATTTTTGGTCACCAAGCTGCCAACTCAGGATAGAATGACTGGATAACACATCCAGGTGTAGTCTACTTTTTATACCATCTAAAATCCAGTTGCCAACTTATAACCATTTCAAATAAGAAAGCGACAGCCAGCTTCCTGCAGATTCAAATGTTCCCCAGTATGCTCAGTACAACAGCATGACTAAGTTTAATGATTCTACAACAGTTAAGCATGGGGTGATGAATATGCCACTTTAGCCCAATTTTGAACAGTTGATTGCTACCAGCGTATCCATTTAATGTTTTAGTGGGCTTAAGATCCCATTTCTCAGTGCAGGAGGCAACAATATCAGCAGATCTTCGATACATTTTAGATTTGGTAGGGGTGGCAATCATATGTGAACTATATATTCGATTGTAGGGGAGATGGCTGCATAAAAATAGAAGATACCCAATGAACATCTGCCATGTGATGCATTAAAGATTCTGATACTGGAGAGAGATTCAGACATGTTGCTCACATTGCCTTCTTTCCAATTCTACTATGCTAACAGAATTAACAAATTAAAGGCACAAGAACATGAATAGCACCAATACAATATTTTTGGCATATACAATAAGATAATCTTTATTGTCATTTTTTACTATGAGCATACAGGCTCATATTAAAAAATGAAATTCTGTTGCCTGCTCTCAAAAGAAAGTATATATATTCAAGAACATTATATTCCTGGGTGAATTCATAACCAATAAAAACATGAGCACCAGGAATATAACAAACTGAAAAAGTTTAATACCATCAACAATCACCAAGCTTTTGTCAGAGACTTCTGACATCGTCAGGGTTAATGCTGGTCTATGGGAGAGTACCTTTATAGGTGAGCCGTCCTTTGCACATGGCTCCTAGCTCTTGTCATAGGTCCAAATCAATTAGGACCTATGACAAGAGCTAGGAGCCATGTGCAAAGGACGGCTCACCTATAAAGGTACTCTCCCATAGACCAGCATTAACCCTGGCGATGTCAGAAATCTCTGACGAAAGCTTGGTGATTGTTGATGGTATTAAACTTTTTCAGTTTATTATATTCCTGGTGCTCACGTTTTTATTGGTTTTATATATGTGTGTGTGTGTATGTATGTATGTATGGGCTTCGCATTCGTGGTCGTGCCTCATCTTCATGGTGGGTGTCAGTTTGCTTCATGTATGGATTGGAGGGGTTTAAAGTGGCTAATGATGCAGCTGTGGTCTGGCTTCTGGTTTGTGGTCGTACCTCATCATCGGTGTGGGTTTGGGTTTGCTTTTTGCGTGTTGGACATGTGGTGGTGACATTCTGTGTGGCTTTCGTGAGTGTGGGTTTGGTGTCATTCTTTGTGTTAGGGACTCGTTTGTCAATAAGGGTGAGTTTCCAAATGGCTGGTAACACAAAGAATGACACCAGACCCACACTCACAAAAGCCGCACAGGATGTCACCACCACACATCCACGCAAAAAGCAAACCCAAACCCACACCGATGATGAGGCACAACCACAAACCAGAAGCCAGACCACAGCTGCATCATTAGCCACTTTAAACCCCTCCAATCCATACATGAAGCAAACTGACACCCACTGTGAAGATGAGGCATGACCACGAACGCAAAGCCAAACAATGGCAATGCTCACCATCTCACATCCCCCTGCAACTCAGATTAATCTGAGCACAACAAAGCCCCCACCCAAACAGAACACTCCCCCAACCAATCAGAGCACAGCCAACCCCCCATCCAATCAGAGCACAGCCAAGCTCCTAACCAATAAGAACACACCTCCATCCAATCAGAACACAGCCACGCTCTCATCCAATCAGTTCATACCCCCACTGGCAGTTAAAAGGAAGAAACAGCTACGATCACACATTGCTCCTAGAAGCACGAAGCCGAAAACATCAGCCTGAAGATGACGAATAAGACTTCGTCGAAACGTCGCCAAGACACTTTCAATTTGACGCGGGAGAAAACCCGAATAACCAAAGACCTACATACAAACACCCGCGAAAACCTCAGAAAACAAATATATATTGTTGTGTTGTGACTAGCCACAAGCAGTGGCTAGTCACAACACAACAATAATTCAACACACAGGGGAGTTTTCTCCAAACTTTTATCAATGCATCATACAGCAGAGGAAGACAATGTGGTGCCCAGGGGCACCAGTGTACCTAACCATACCTCCTTGGATGCTCTCGGGCTCCCTAACCATCTGACTTTACTCTTTTAATAAAATATTAAACTATAAACAAATCTGTCAATTAAAAACGGATGGACACATTTAATTAAGAACAATTCAATGCGGAACTGGCATGCTGCAAAATGAACCGCCAGCTTCTAGCATCAGGTACAACAGCATTTCTCAACCTCAGCCACCTTAAGATGTCTAGACTTTAACTTCCAGAATTCTCTAGTAAGTATGGGAATTGGAGTTAGGGGATTCTGGGAGCTGATGTTGAAGTCCATGCATCTTAAAGCTGCTGAGGTTGATTGATCGACAAGGATGCCTCTGGGTGTGTCGACATTCTGAGTTTGTCAGCAGGCCCTGTCGGCCAAGGAATTCTAGCCGGCAGGGTCCAGGAGAAGGGCCTTCTCTGCCATGGTTCCTGTTCTAGGGTACACCTTACTCCCTGAGGTAAGATTGGCTCCCATCCTTCTTTCCTTCCCCAGGACCCTGAAGACCTGGTTCTGCCAGATGGCCTCAGAGCCTAATGGAAGAATATCGCATTGGAGGCTGTTGTTGAATTAAGAGGTAATCCAATCACACACACACACACACACACACACACACACATACTGTTCCCTGCCTCCTCGTCTTTTAACCATATCTTTATTGGCATTTTTATTTGTACTCTTTAAAAGATATTTATTTCTTGGGTTTTTAATGTTTTAATGCTGGAAGCTGCTCAGGTGGCTACAAGATGGGTGGCAAATAAATTAACAAGTAAATAAATAAAATCCTTTAACATGTGCTGGGTGGGTAGAACCCAGGACCCCAAGTCTACTGCTAACTGGACAACATCAGTATTGGTACCAATCTGCCAAGCAGACAATATTCAATATCAATCAAAGTGATAATGGGTTAAGATCAGATTCAGAAATAGGTGCAATGTTGCCCCTTCAACCCATCATAGTTTAGTATTATTATGGGGACCCAATCCAGTCACAAAACTTTGGCTTAACATTATGTCCTCTGCCTTTCAACAGAGATGCTTTGCAAAATATTTACATTACAACAGTGGTGATGCAGAGTTTAGAATGCAGTATTGTAGGGTAACTCTGCTGATTGCCAACAGTTCAGTCCTGACCAGACTCAAGGTTGACTCAGCCTTCCATCCTTCCAAGGTCATTAAAATGAGGACTCAGTTTGTTGGGGGGCAATATGCTGACTCTGTAAACTGCTTAGAGAGGGCTGTAAAGCACTGTGAAGCAGTACAAGTCTAAGTGCTATTGCTATTGCTGGTTTTCAGTGGGAAATAAGAAGGATCCCCTGGTCTTGTCATAACAGCAAATAAAATAAGACTACTGTCTAAGAGAAGCTCACTGTAGCTTCCTTTTCACAACAAACCTGCAGAAGGTATGACAGCTATTTTCATGAATCACAAATGCTACCATGAATATAAGCTCTTCTAAGCTTTGTCTGGGTTCTTGTAACATAAAACAAGATACCGTAGTCTCCTTCTGTTTTTCTTCTGGCAAGTCACAAACATCTTTCAACCTGTGTTCACGTTATAGTAATGAACCAAGAGAGTTTCTCTACCTTACATGGCTTTCTATTTTACCAAATTTGATCAGTAATGTCGACAAACCTTCAACCCTGTTTCTTTCTTCAGTTGCATTGTCTTTCCTGCAGTGTCTTATATTAATTCTTTTGAAGAGAGGAACACATTAAGAGAATCCCATATGTTCCCTCTAGAAGGCTCTTCAGTGATATATTTTTGATTTTCTACAAAGTATTAATAAATTTTTATTTTCACCAGGTGACGGGAACATCTTTCTTCCTGCTTTTTCTTCACAGCTAAGTTGATAGTGTGTAAAAGCACTCTAAAATCACATTGTGAAGAGTTGAGGATGAGATCAGATGGCTATCTTCTTGTTAGTTTATCCCATTAGGTTAAAACTATAAGGCAGTGGTGGCGAACCTATGGCACGGGTGCCAGAGGCGGCATTCAGAGCCATCTCTATGGGCATGCGCACCGTCACCCCAGTCCTAGGCCTTCAGCTGGGTTTTATAAAACCTTTTCACTTTAGGCCTCTGCTGCTGCGTGCAAAAAAAAAAAAAGTTCAATCAATCAGTCAATTTCAATTTCTTGTGGGAAAAAAAAAATCTTGCAAAGTTGGAATTGATTGATTGAACTTTTTAGTCCCACCCAGTCTGCCATTATCACTGCAACCATGCCCACCCAATGGGCCACACCCACCCAATGGCCACACCCACCCAGCACCCGACGATGCATACGTGGGTTTTGGGTTGCAGTTTGGGCACTCGGTCTCTAAAAGGTTTGCTATCATTGCTATAAAGGAAAAGGAGATAGTAGTTGATCTAATATCAACAAGCATTTGAATTTGAAATTGAAAGTAGGAAATGAGAACATTCCAGAACAGGTAAAAACAGTAAAATTCACAAAATTCACAAATATTGTGTTGGTCCTTTAGTGCTACTCATGCTCTTGTGCTTTTTGTTTGTTAATTCTGTTACCATAGTAGAATTGGAAAGAAGGCAATGTAAGCAGCATGTCTGAATTCCTTTCTAATATCATCCCATTGCAGATATTCATTAGGTATCTTCTCTTTTTATGCAACTGTCTCCCCCCACAGTCGAACATATATTTTACATATGATTATCACCCCTACCAAATCTAAAATATACTGATGATCTGCTGATATCATTGCCCCCTGTAGTGAGAAATGGGATCTTAAGCCCACTAAAGAATTAAAGTTTTAAGAGGAGACAAACCCACTTTCTTCTACATAATGATGCACATCAAACATTCCAGAACAACTAAACATAACCGAACAGTAAAATTCATTTAGCAAATGTGAGACAATGCACCAAGCTAAGAAAAACAAAAAACAACCTGCACATTTGGATGGCAGTGTTGCCTTCAGAGACTTCCATAGAATCCAATACTTTTGTCAGAATGACAAAAGAAATGCCACATCATTACAATACAAGCAGTGGTGGGATTCAAATATGCGAACAACCGATTCTCTGTGTGGATGCCATTTCCGGAAGTCCACTCTGGGCCTGGGCAACACAAAATTAGCTACCGGTTCTGCTGAAGTGGTGCGAACTGGCTGAATCCCACTACTGAATACAGGCTCTCCTCTTATGTAAATTCACAGAAGGTCACAAGGGGAGGGGCTTGCAATGCTCATTTTACCTTCTGCCTCCTTGCCTCCGGGTAAATATCCATGTCAACCTTCCCTACCCTGTTGCATAGTAAACTAAAGCTCCTGAAATGGAAATAAACCAATATGCTCAGTGGGCTTGTTCTGAGTACAGATTTCAAAACTCTTTCAAAATTCTACACCTGCCCAAGACCAGATGTTTGCAAAAATGCTGAGTTTTGAAAGAGCCATCTTCTCCCACTTTACTCCATACAGTAGATCACTGAAATCATGAGGTTTGATCAGGGGTTTAATACTCTTTCGAAACACAGCACCTCAGTAAACCCTTAGAGTTATGAAAATGCTATATTTTGAAATAGCACTAAAACCATGCTTGAAGCAACTGCTCCGTGGGCTTAAGGAGCTGGCAAATAGACATGCCTTCTCTTGCTTTGTCACAAATAACAGGACAGGAAGCCTGCTTCTACACCTGTCAGAACCTGCTGTTTCCTCAAACATGTTCAATATCTGTTTAGCAAGATATACAGGATTGGCAAGTTTTGATATGCATTGTTATGTAGAAGAGGGTTAGTCCCCTCTTAAAACTCACTACCTCTTCCCTGTCCTTATCGGCAAATGGTTTCCCTTTGGCTGGTGATGTTGGGAAATAGCAAAGCCAGAAGGTTTAACCAACTACTTGGCTTAATGCAACCTGCCTACCCAAATCAGAGCTCCATTTGTCAAGAGCCTCCCTCCACTGCAAAAGCCCATAGATGCAGATATAGGAGCAATGGGGAACAGTCAGTTTTCTACCAAATCAGGGAGAGCTGCATAGCACTTTAATTCAACAGTTGGAAAAGACCCTTTATACTTTAGAAAAAAGGCTGCTGATGGAATGATTATACTCCACTCTCTTCCAATGCAAAGATGAGATTTGGAAGAGATAGTGTGAGTTATAAGAGGGGACTAATCCACCTCTCTCACATTACGACACATACCAATTCTTGCCTGCCTTCCTAACAGATATTGAACATGGCTAAGGAAATAGCAAGTTCCAACACATGTAGAAGATCTCCTGTTCTTTGTTTCAAAGCAGGAGTAGGCAGGTCGAATTGCCAATTCCCTAAGCCCATTGAGCAGTTGCTTCAAGCATGGTTTTAGTGCCTTTCAAAATGTAGCACTTCTATGACTCCAGGGCATTTCTGAAAAACACAATCAAACTTGCATTCATCTTCCTTTAAAGCAGATTGGTACACTCCAGATCTTTGGACTACATCTTCCACATGTATTTAGCAAAACTCATGGCATAGACTGATAGGAATTACATTTAATAATATGTAAAGCATTAAAACAATGAACTGCCTTCAGGTTTCAGCGCAGCATTTAACCTGATGAATGCACAAAGGGAACTAGGCAGTGCCTGAATGTTGAAGAAAGCAAGTATCAAATGTTAAAGGAAGTTAAAACTCAAAAGTCATTCTCAATGTTTAAGGAAGCTAATGATTCAGATCAAGAAATTAAAAACATGTCCATCACAACACGGAACTTTTCAGTTATATTATAGTCAAGTTCTCTGAATCCCCAAAAAGCAAACAGGAACTAAACATCCTGCTTCTGCAGAGGATTGCCACCTTGATCACTAGCCAATGTTATCTGGGGCATTTTATGGTGCCACATCACTCTTTGAATCAAATCCCAGCATTGTTATTTGAGTTTCTTTTAGCTCCACAGCATTGCAAATTAAATTGCAAAGCTTCCTTTTTCTTTTTCAAATTGCAGTAGAAGAATTCTACTGAGGTTTGAGGGCAGGCCATTGCTGGTTTGAGGAAAGCTCATCTCACACACACTCCTACTGCCAGAACTTGGAACTTTCTAGTATATTTCACAGCCAATCTTATCAATGATCCATAATTTAATCCTTCTAGTCGCCTAATTAATTTCCTAACCTGTGGAAAAAAAGGGGGGGGAGTAGTTTGCATGAATAATATTAACACAAATTCTTGTCTCATCATCACTGGAGGCATAAGATAGCTATCATTCTATTACAGTATTCCCCACTTCACCCGTTCATGAGAGGCTGTACAATGTAACCGACAATTCTGGTTGAAGTTAGTGAAAAATCCTCAGTTGGTGAGTCTTGTCATCGTACCATCACCACAGCTTTTAGTGGGAATTTATATGCAAGAATGTTTTGGAAACCACACAATTTTCCTGTTGCATCCCCAGTTCAGACTGTTTGGAAAGCTCTATGGAACAGAGGCAAATAGGATTCTATTACTCCAGGGTGTGGGGCTTGAACTAAACAGTAATTTGGGCCTTCTCCTATTGGTCAACTGGAGGGAATGTTGATGGCTCATAATGTTTCCTGCCTGTTCTTGGCATTCCGGAGACAAGAAGAATGAAAGGAATCTCCGTGCTGACTTTAACATGTTTTTAAGAGATTGGGGAATAGAAATGGATCCATATGGAAGTGCTTTTGGTTAATCTTTGGATTTATTGGAAAATGTTGAATCACTAGTTTTAGCTCTAGATTCAGTTGTATCTAACTTCCTATCATTTACTATTATGGTAAGTCACAAACAACATGCCATTCATAATGGTACTCTTAGAGTAATAGACCCCCCCCCAAAAAAAGGGGGGGGAGAAAACTTGGCTGAAAAAGAGTAAAATATCCCATCAAAGTTTACATGTGTTCTAAGTGAATCAAGTCTGTGAACAGATTAAGCAAAAATCTTGAGTGAAGTAGAGACCGAAGAATTAATAGACATTAATAGATGAACTGCCGTTAAAAAGATAATGCAGGATCTCCAAGCAAATTTATAAAAGAGTTTTGCAGGCATGTAAATAATCATACTAATCTTGATGGAAAAGAAGTAGTGACCAAGTTACAAAATGAAGGACTTTTGTGAATACTGGCAATAACGCACCTTGAAATAAACAGCAGAGAGTAGTTAAAAGAAACACTGACCAGACCTGCAATTTAAGGGACGGCAGAATTAATGTCTGCCTCAGTAGCTATTCCCTGCGGACCCCCTGAGAACTTTTTAAAAAGAGAGAGATTACATTTGTTGAACAAGCAGTGGCTAGGTATTTATTACTTGATAACTTGAGATTATTTTGGATGATTTGGAGAAAAAGTATAATAGAACTATATTAAAAATAATAATAATAACCAGGCATTAAGATGAAATGCAAAAATTGCAAAACTCTCCAGGAAATTAAATTCGTTGTTTGCTTTATGCATTTGCTCTATGGATGCATCAATATGCTCTTTTTTTTTTCTTTTGATAGGAGCAATGGACTGAAAATCTTGAAATTTAAAATCCTTCCCCCCTCCCAGCTGTTTTCCCCCTGATATATTTAGCCCTTAGACCAGGGATCTGCAACCTTGACAACTTTAAGACTTGTGGACTTCAGCTCCCAGAATTCCTCAGCCAGCTATTCTGGGAGCTGAAGTCCACAAGTCTTAAAGTTGTCAAAGTTGCAGACCCCTGCTTTAGATGCTAAGTTTGTCATCCGAAAAACTGACAGCCCAGGTTCAAATCCTGAGTGCCATCGAACGAGGGTGAGCTTCCCTTCCTTCCCCAGCATTGCCCATCTAGCAGTTCGAAAGCATGCAAACACAAGTAGATTTAATAGGTACCATTTTGATGGGAAGGTAACAGCATTCTGTGTGCCTTTGGTGTATAGCAATGCTGGCCATGTATCTGCTGGCTCGCTCGGCCAAGAAACAAGATGAGCACAGCACTCTAGAGCAGGGGTCTTCAAACTTGGCTCTTTCATGACTTGTGGACTTCAACTCCCAGAATTCTTCAGCCAGGCACGCTGGCTGAGGAATTCTGGGAGTTGAAGTCCACAAGTCATAGAAGGGCCAAGTTTGAAGACCTCTGCTCTAGAGTCAGACATGACTAGACAGATTAGAAAGCTTTACCTTTATATTTGCATTGGCAATAATATCTAAGAACTGAAATTGTGCAACTCTCCCCGTCTTTTTTTTTTTTTTTTTGCAAAACAGAGTCATATCCAACTCCTTAAGATCGGATAGGTAAAAATAAAAGTTTTTCCCTGTCCCTGTCAATCACAGTATTCATCTCCATTTCTTAGCCAAGGGAGCCAGTGAGGACCTTTCCATGGTCATGTGGCCTCCATAACTATATGCCGAAGTGCAGGGAATGCTGTTACCTTCCCACTGAAATGGTACTTATTTATCTATTCACATTTGCCTGCTTTTGAACTGTTAGGTGGTCAGGAGCTGGGGCACGTAACTGAAGACAGCCCGCAGGTGTTGTCTTTAACCACTGAGCCATTAATCCCTATAAGAAACCTTGGTGCTTGGTGGCAACCTAAACACAGGGTGGAAAATGCTACCAGCTTTTTTCAGTGTATAGTACAGCCAAAGGGTTATGCCAAACTCCAAATATTTCAAGATGACTTTGGACATCCTAAACAAGTTCAGTTCCCTTGAATTCAATTCCCTACCCATAATCATACACCAGTGGTGGGATTCAGCCAGTTCACACCAGTTCAATAGAACTGGTAGCTAATTTTTTGTTACTTCCGGAAGCAGCATCCATGCAGAGAACCGGTTGTTCACGTATTTGAATCCCACCACTGCTATACACCCACTCAAACATGCCCTTTTTTTTTGTCCATTCCAGCAATGCAAACCTAACCAAGTTACTTTGTTCAGAAATGCATACTCCCAAATAAATATGCTTAGAACAGCAGCTCAAGAAACACAAGAGAAGTTTCTCTTAGCTGAACCCATCCTCTTCACCAGAATATACATCAATGGGTCCATGAACCTTCTAGTTTCAAATGCTGATGTGACACTTCTATGGCAAATGTTGACACAGCAAGTTCGTTTTCCCTTGCTGTGCAGAAAGCACCAAGTGTCTTTTGCATTCATAAATCTTCTGCTGGATGCAAAAATAAAGGGATATCAACTTCTCATTCCAGCACCATGCTTAATCCTTGGAGTTCAATACTATATTATTTTCAAATACTCATCAGTACATTCCTTGGGGGGGAAAAAAACCCTCAACCAGACATGCATTATTTATATTAATTTATTACATATACAAGTAAGTCGTCCAACAAAATGTTGCAGTACTGAGCACTCTGGATCCGGCTTCTAGCCAGCCATGCTCTTATTCAGGATTTTCCCATCTGTCTTAATGTCCATAGGCATTAAATCTGCTTCATCTTCCCTGGACTGGGTGCAGGTGGGTGTCCTGTGATCATTCAAACCATGGCTAGTGGGATTTTATTTGTAAAAATAAGTTCCTTATTTTGACAATCTCTAAAATAAATAGTCAAGAAACGAAGGTGATGATTGCCATAGTAGATGGAGTAACTGGTCACTCTCTCCTCATTAATAGCTTAAGTGTAACAGATTAATCCACCAAACCTTTTAGAACCCAGGGATGGGGAGTTTAATGACCTTTCAGATGTTGGGGGACTACAGATCCCATCAGCTGCAAGTGCCCTGCCCATGATAAGAAAGGCTGGGATCTATAGTTCAGCAACATTTTTTCCATATACCAATGGTGGCAAACCTATGGCATGTGTGCCAGAGGTGGCACTCAGAGCCCTCTCTGTGCACACGCACCATTGCCCCAGCCCCACCTCTTCCCACGCCCCCCTCCTCACCAGCAGCCCCCCCAGAGAGTCACCCCCGGGCACGGCCCACACAAAACAGCAAAGCCAAGGACATGGTAGCCAGGCAGCGGGGACAAGACTCCGCCCTTGCGCCCCATCGCGCGCAGATGATGCTGTGGGGCATGGGCAGAGGGCATGGCCTCTGCGGTGGGCCGCAGAGGTGGTGGGCGGCCCAGTGGCAAGTGCGGAGCAGGGAGGGGGTGTGGGGCGGTTTTGGGCACTCGGTCTCTAAAAGGTTCACCATCACTGCCATATACATTCAGGCTTGTTTCAGGAAATACTGACAAAAAGTTAATAAAGATTTTCTTCAAATAAAAAATGAAGGAGGCTGATGAGAGGCTGGTTTGTAGACAATAGTTTGCAAGTGGACAGATAGCTGTGATGTAGAATGGCAGAATAACACAACAAATTAGACCCTAAAAAAAATATAGAAAGGCCAGAAAAAGTTATATTAAATCAATACGAATTTGCTTTGCTATGCCTCGCTTGCCCCATTCATTTCAATGGATCTAAAGCAAGGGATTCAACTCATTGTGAGCAGGATACAAAACTCTCTGATTGCAACAGCCACCCTGGATACAGCATTCAGATGAGCTCTGCTCACCCAGTGTATTCCCTTATCATTCAGGGCTCTAATCTTGCCTCAAGCTACACCCCAACCTTGTTGTCATTGGTAGACCGGTCAGCTCCTTGCTGATCCCTGAACCATTGAAGCAATTTTGTAATATACTGTTACCTTTTTCAGGAAACACTTGGCAAGTTACTTGGTAATTTGGCAAGTTACTTCTCTGAGGTCTCTGATAATAGAGCAGTGGTTCTCAACCTATGGGTCGGGACTCCATTTGGGGTCGAACGACCATTTCACGGGGATCGCCAAACAACGCAGTCCGCCATTCCCCCCCCCTTTTCCTTAACTGTGCTACTCCCTTTTATTCTATTGGCTTTTGAAAGCCAATAGAATAGACTCTCTTGAATAGAGTCTAATTCTATTGGCTTTCAAAAGCCAATAGGAATTGTCCAGGCTGTCTCTGCCCTGCTGAGCCCTCCAAAAGTCCCATTCTGCAAACGGTGCTGCACCAGTTGAGTAGTCCTCGACTTACAACCGGTTGAGTAGTCCTCGACTTACGACTGGTTGGGGGTTGCGGCATTGAAAAGGTTGAGAACCACTGTAATAGAGAATCAAATAGGGAAATGGACAGCAAAGCCAAGCAAACAAACATATAACCGACACTTTAAAAACAAAACAAAACAGGCCCATCCTCGACATCAATCTCTTGGAGAAAGAGTTGTTCTGATCTCTTCAGAAAAAGTGCCATGGGCAAGCTTCAAAACGAATCTCTCCCTCCTTGCCTCTCTTTCCCTCTCGCGCTTTTTTCTTTGAGGCCGGGTCCCCCTGGCATGGGAGTCTGCTGAGTGAACAATCTTAGTAAATCCGCCTCTAATCCTGGGAAGTCACATCTCCAAATGTCCCATTAGCTACGTAACTCTAGATTCCTTCCAACAGTAGGAGAGGGTGATCTTGAGCCAAGGCTGTCAGAAGGCCTCTCTCTAGCATTTGAAGAGATTGTTCAGGTCATTGCTTGTGCCAGCAGATTTCCCTTCCAAGATGACCTAACTGGGGGGAAAGGAACAGCACTTTATCATTGGCTCAGTCGGGAGGCTTAGCTGAAAACCTAGCCTGAGGTTAGCTATACATAAGACTATTCTCCCAGTGACAGGGATGGCTCTTATCTTTGGCGAGGGCACGTGTACCTGTTTCAGTCCACTTCACTTCATTACAAACTCCTTCTGAACATAGTTTGTATGATTTAATGTTTAAAACAGTCTTTGTTCTTTCACCCTCTCCAGAAGATGAGAAATGGCAGTCTGTGCAGGCTTCTCTATATACCTTTTTCAAATGATGGCTATTGCAGTTTTGCCCAATGTGAATAGAGCGTATGGAGCCTGCCCTGATTCTCTATCTATCAAAGCCCAACAAAAAAGAACAAAGCCTCCAGTTCTTGAAACAGGCAAGCAAAACTTAACTCCGAGTGGAGTTTGCCAGTAGCTATGAGTGTCGAACTGCTGTAAATTTATCTTGTTCTAACAAACAGCAGGAGTTGGCCCTAAGAATTCCATAATTAGGAACAGCAGCGAGCCCCTATTTTCCTCTGCTATTTGCCAAGTAGAAAACTCTTCACTTGGTTAAGAAAAGTAGAATGGCTGGAAATCTTTCTATTTTTTCCCCTATCACTACTTTTTCTCTATCACTGTTGAACAGGACTGCTTGATTTTTACTTTGCCATGAGATCTATGTGCAATTTAGTCACAACTATATGAGACAAAGGGAGGGAGAGGGGAGGGGAGGGGAGGGGAGAGGAGAGGAGGGGAGGGGAGGGGAGAGGAGAAGAGAAGAGAAGAGGGGAGGGGAGGGGAGGGGAGGAGAAGGTAGGGGAGGAGAAGATAGGGGAGGAGAGGAGATATCCACTAAGTTTCTGAGCAGTCAGTCCAAAGGTTGGACATAACCACGCTGCTCCAAATAGCATATAAACTGATTTCAAGAACACAAAATGCCAGATTATCAGGGTGTACATTGACAGCCATAATATCCTGAACAATGCACCTTCAAAACTTATGCACAAGTAGCACTGCAGAGGCACAAATAGTGCCTGCCTCCTCATATCAAGATGAATAGTATCCAGGCGTATCCATAGGAAAAGGGTGAAAAAAGCTGAGATGGCCACAACCATGGAATTGAAGCCATGCTTTTTTATGTCACAACACATGTAAAAAGGCTTTCATTGCATAGACTAGATTGCATCTTGACTGTTTTTTTACTTCATTGGTAATATTGAAACTCAAAAGTTTTTTTGCAAGGCAAATACCCCACTGCAAAATTTATCCATCTCAGGCCAGTGCAAATGCAACAATACCAGTTCAAAGAAGTACAATAATTAACCATTTGCTTTTCAACTTCTGCTACATAAACTAATTCCCTAATTCTATCAAATGCTGGGCTAAACGATCAAACTAGATTTTCAGCTTTCTACAAAATATTCTAGAGTGAAGAATTTTCTGTAAAATCATGAGTTTAATTTGGATTAGAGATTAGATTATACACATTTCCAATAACCTAGAGAACTATTCAGCTTCACAGTGCTCTTGATAAATCTCCCAAAAGGAAGGAATGGAAAGGCTGTCTAAGAAACTACTTGCGCTTTGCAGTTTTATAATAAACAAAGTCACATGATAGCGAAAGGAAATTTTCAAATTATTAACATGATCTTTGTCATTATTATTTTGTTTATTACCCTGTGTATCATGAAGCATCCTGGGAATAATATTTCAGCAGGCGCTAGACACTTTTATAGTACTTTCAACGTCCATGTTTACACAATCAGATGCAAATCTTACAAATTTTAATGTTACTTATTCCCAAATAAGCATGTACAAAAGATTGCAGCTTCAAATTCTGTCTGTAAAGAAATTCTTACTGCAACTGTAAACAGAACTATTTCTTTGTATCATTTCAGAATTACTCTGTACTTTCCTTTATCACTTGCTCACAGACTAGTAAATACATTATATGCAATTAAGTTATTAAGAACAGCTAATAGAGAACCCTATGTTTAGACTTATGCTGCTTGCAGAATTTTGTCCTCCAGTATCACATAAGTGACCCGCCATCTATATTTTCCTATTTGCCATTTATCCCAAGCAATTGCTCTATTGCTGCATTTCATTTTCCCCTCCAAGTCTGAATTATTTTGCATGACTTTTGCTAGTTTAAAAACTTCTGTTCATACCATGATATTCAACAGCTAGAATATCAACAACAAATGTTAAGTAAGTTAAAATGATTTAGGACAGAGGACATGCATGAGAACTTTATAAACATGTTATCTATTCTATGTAGAATGCCTTGGCATTCTCATGGTATAATGATTGCTGCCTTAGTCTCTAATACTTGTAATTTAGCAGGGCCTGCATAAATGTGGTTTTTGGTCCTGCCCCAAAGGGTTGGAGCAAATGCTTGAACTCTTTTGAGAGGGGAGAGGTAATGATGGTATGGAGGTTTTTGACATTTAATTAATTGAATTGTGGCATTTTAGGGGACAAGATTAAACTTTAAGCATTGCGTAGGCACTGAACTGAATACTAGCCCTTAACATTTCTCCATAATGAGCCTATATTGCCCAATTTTGGAAAATAGTCCTCAAGGTGGCACTCAAAGAATGTCTATATAGATTCTCAATCATCCAAGTGATGGTTGTCCCAAAGGTGCTTTTCCAGATCTTTGCTTGATCTGTAGCTGGCATATTTCACAGTACTATATAACTTCGTATTGAAGCATTACAATGATTGTGGTTTTATTATCTGTCCACTTCTTCATGAGCCATATTATGAAATAGCATCGGTGGTAGGATTCAAATATGTGAACAACCGGTTCTCTGTGTGGATGCCGCTTACGGAAGTCCATTCTGGGCCTGGGGACCAAAAAATTAGCCACTGGTTCTGCCGAAGTGGTGTGAACTGGCTGAATCCCATCACTGAATAGCATGTGCAGAAATTGGAGGTAGAAATGCTGAAATGTTCTCTGGGTAGAAAGCTCACAGTGTTTCCTTCTCCTCCCCTCATCCCTAAATGTGAGCTTGGTTGACGAAGTCACTGGTTTGCTGTAGTTCTGTTATAGCAAGTTGCAATATGTAGACAACCTTGGCTGATTTCACTAAGCACCATCATATTGGGATGTCAGCCCTTTGGGGTAAACCAAACTGGGAAATCAAAGTCATGAATACTAATACTACCTTTAATCTAAAGTTACTATTATGTTACTGGGAAACAGGCTCCTCATCAGTCAACAGGAGTGCTGATTTACCATCAACCTATCAAGTACTTAGAAGGAGAGGGTTGGGCAGCACAAGCAAACCACAGCTAATGACTTAAAAGCCAGCCATCCACACACCCCAGTCAACATCTAAAAAGCCACTTACAGCAGGCACTATAAATACCACACCGAGAACAGCACATACTCTGCTAGAGAGAAGCTCCCTGAAGATAGGCTCCAGCACAAATCTGAAAGCTTGGAAGACAAAGCCTCTGGTCCTGGTGACCGACCCAGATTGGATCCTGCAACATTATCCTGGGACACATATGTCCGCCTTCATTTGTGATAAAATTACTACTTTAATAGAAGGTCACTTCTGACAACTTAGAACTTACTATTTATTACTTAGTGTAACTTATTACTCTATGATAAAGTTATTATTTACTACTCTATTATAAGTGTACAGTAACCAAATCTTGCAAATCTGAGTGTGCAAGGGAGGGTCTTGTCTAAAACTCACACAGGTTATAGGTCTGGCCCATTACAGTATCTAACCATTGTCTTGGTTATAGCTCTTCCTCCTGTTCCTCAAGGTTGTTCCTTCCACTCATTACAGTGAGTTAGTGCTTGGATGAGGAACAACCAGGAAATCTCAGAGCTGTAATCTAGACTGGGGAGTCAAGAAAACATCCCAGAAGAAGACAATAGAGAAACAACATCCATGTTGCTGCCAAGAAAACTCTTATGATCAGGCCTTGTGTTAGTCTCAAAGGAGGCTTGCCATAATTCTTCCCACATATAACTTAGCTACATCAAACAAACATAAAACCTGACCCAGGCCACCTTTGTCTTGGAATTACCATATCAAGGAGGCTTGAATGAAATTATTAGGGTGCTACAACTTATCCAAGAAATTTCTCTTTGCAATACAGTTACTTAAGTTAGTCTACCACTTTGTCAGTGACAGTGCAGGTGGTTGACTTTTTTTTTTTAAAACATTTTTCTGACTTCGGTGCTCCAGCCATTCATTTTAACCAACTGTTCAGAAAATGGAGGTACTCATTAGGCTTCCCTTAGAGACAAAATATCCCTCTGTACTTTGGAAATTCTTTGATCTAAATTTCTCCCCAGATTGGATCGTCTTACTTCACTTCCTTGGTGCCCTTCTAGAGGTCATAAAGGCAAGGAATATTCAATTTGGGATTTTCATTCCCTTGAAATGGGAAACTTTTATCAGATTTCAGCCAGAAAAGCAGAGCTGCAACCAATTAGGAAAACTCATAAACTCCTGATAAGTGATTCTTTATTGAAGAAAGGTTAGAAAGCTGCAGTCATGGGTTCTAATAGCTGTTGTTTCAAGAGCAAGCCTGTATATAGAAACCATATTTACATGCTTTTTCTTGATTTTCTCTTTCTTACCTTATGCAGGTAGTTCTAGTCTTACGACCACAACTGAGCCCAAAATTTATGTGGCTAAGTGAGACATTTGTTAAGTGAACTTTGCACCATTTTCCAATCATTTCTGCCAGAGTTGTAAGTGAATCACTGCAGGAGTTAAATTAAGTAACATGGTTGTTAAGTGAATCTGGCTTCCCCATTAACTTTGCTTGTCAGAGGGTCTCACATGATCCTGGGACACTGTAACAATCATAAATATGAGTCAGTTGCCAAGAGTCTGAATTTTGATCACATGACCATGAGAATGCTCTAATGGTCGTAAATGTGAAAAACAGTCATAGGTCACTTTTTTCCAGTGCCATTGTAACTTTGAATAATCAACTAAATGAATTATTTTAAGTTAAGGACTACCTGTATAATAGATTACCAAACTCCTCTTTTGCACAGCAAGACTGAATTTGTGTGTTGACCATGTAAGAACTAACACTTACCCCACCCCACCCCCGTAAAAGAGCTTTTAATGGTTTAATCTTGTCCTTCAAACATTCCTAAGACATATCATCAGTATTTTAAAATTTGTTTTTGTATAATTTTGTGTTTCATTGTGTGCCTTTCTGCTATATAATTGCAGGGATCCCTTGGGAATGTGGCAGCATTAAAATAACACAAATAAATAAATTAGTCCTTGGTGCTCTGATGTCAAAGTTTTACTCCAGAGACATAGTAGTCCCAGATACTAGAGAGTTGTTGCCCATTTAAGGGACGAATGGAGAGAGAGAAAAAGAATGAGAATGAGAATTCAGTTGCAGATCGCAACAAAGAGTGGATCTGCATTAGCCAAATACAAAAAGAAGGAAGTAGCATTTATGTTATCAGGACACATCATGGAAAAATCTAATTTGAGTCCCAGGGAGGAATTATATACAGGAAGAATCTACAGAAATGTCATATTGCCATATTTCCCCTCAAATAAGGTCTAGCTTGCTCAACTCAAGCGATTCCCCAGATTGTTGTAATCAAATCTTCTAAGAAGGACCAAATATATAACTCTGCAAGAAGCAAAGGTTTGCATTATTCTTCTGTTGCTGTTTTATTCCAACACTTTTGAGTATGTTCTCGGGGAACGTTCTTTTTTTCCAGGGGGAAGAAATGCACAATCAATACAACTAAGCATCATATAAACTCATGATTCTCAAAAAAATAAAATGTAAAAAGAGCTCGTTTCATACTATAAAAGAGTGATGGGCTTCAAGGTTTGCTATTCTCCAGTTGAAAAAAAAGGCTCAGCCATGGAAAAAGAATGCTTTGTAAAAACAAGACACAGCACAACAATGTAGATGCCATTTTCATAGACTTTTGTATGTTATCCAAAGGTTTCAAATACTTTTTTTTTGTGCAGCTTTTATACAATGAAGCCTGATCTCCCACTGGAGTGCTTTCAAATGTAACTGTGACAAACACCAGGTACAGTTCCTATAAACCCCAGCATACGTCCATTCTTGCCAAGAGAGCTGAGAGTTGTTTAAAACAACCTTTATCATTTAAAACAGTCGATGTAGTTACATTTGTACAAAAGTTAGATGTTGTGTACAGGCAAGCATTTTACAATACTAGATAGGAGGGGCTGGAAACGCCCCCTCTGGTTATAGATGCCACACAACATGGCATTTGTAAACTGTGTCTGATAAATTCTTAAGAAGGAATCCAGGAGATAAATAATCAAAGTGGTGTCTTAAGAACAGTTATAGAGCATTGACCAACCAAGTGGATTCAGCTTTGTGCTGCAGCTTTCAGTATAAATTTAACACATCAAGAGTGAGCTGGAGAAACAGTCTAAGGTTTTGCTTGTCCTCTTGTAAGTTGGCTTTTTTGTTTTAAAGAAAATTCTTTTTTAAAAAAAACATGCACTTTCAAATCAATTCTGACTCCTGGCGACTGCCGTTTTCTTGGTAAGATTTCTCAGAAGTGGTTTGCCATTGGCCTCCTTCCTAGGACTAAATGTCTATGGGGTTTCTCATCCAGGTCATAGTTCTGCCTAAGGTGCTTTTTCATGAGGCAACTGGACTTTCTTGTTTTTCTCTGAAGATGTTTTGCTTCTCATCCAAGAAGCTTCTTCAGCTCTGTATCTTCAGAGCTGAAGAAGCTTCTTGGATGAGAAGCAAAACAACTTTTAAAAAAATGCCTCATGAAAAAGCATTTTTGGGGCTTCCTAGCACTAAGGGAGCATGACTGGTCCAAGGTTACCCAGCTGGCTTTTGTCTAAGGCAAGACTAGAACGCTCAATCTTCCAGTTTGTAGCTCGGTGCCCTAACCATGATATCAAATTGGCTCTATACATACATACATGCATGCATGCATCACCCAAATACACCCTTGGGATTGAAAAGAACATTTAGAGAAAACCAGATCTGAATATTTCTTCAATGATTCTGAGTTCAGTTCAAATAAATGAATAAACAAATAAAATCCTGGGTTCGGTACGTAATTTACGAACCTGGCTCATAGATCTTGAGCTTCTGCTCTAAAGAAAAAAGATCTCCCAACATAGAAGACTGCCCATTTTTGCTTTATTTGCAGCCCAAACTACATGAACATTATTCTGTTGTAATGTTACTAATTCACTCATAAGGCACACAATACAATCCCCAAACTGCTTTCTTCTTAGAGACAATGCTTTCAATGTCTACCTGTATCCAAGAGTCTAAGAATCAAGCATACCTGCCCAAAGATTGGGGTGACTTGCATCAACTTTGAAAACCACAAAGAAACACTCAAGGATCTGCTAACAGAATCCAGGGCAGGGAATGATTTATATTTAAAATAAGTACTGGCCCTGCTCTCCAAAGTCTCCTAAGGAGAAAGAACTTGCAAACAGAAAACTATCTTTAAAGTATTTTTGGAGAGCATTTTTAAAAATACAAAACGGGGATGAATTACCAAATTAAATTGTGGTTTTTAAAGTCAGCTTTCAGCAGATTTGCCATATTAAGACAGTTCCTACATACCAAACTCACAAGACCAGACATGGACTTTTAAAGAACATCACTCCATGACTAACGATCATAATCGAGCCCCAAATTATGATTGTTACGTCCTGGCGGTTGTTAAGTGAATCACCATGTGGCCACAGTCAATTTTACAACCTCTTCTGTGGTGGTTGTTAAGCAATGCCACACTCGCCAAGCAAGTGCCATAGTGGTTAATTGAATGTCACAATTGTTAAGCAAACACATTGGTCATTAAGTGAATGTTGTGGCCCTTAGTTAAATGTTGCAGGTAAATGAATTCATGTTTTTTTGTGGGAAATCAAAAATAAATGCCAGAAATTGGCAAAAAATGTTGAAAATTGCAGACAGGACAATGCAAATGGCTGTAAACTCAAACAGTTTGCCAAGCATCCAAAATGGGATCATGTGACTGGGGGGGGCATCATCAAAACTCTGGATCTGGATCATAGGTACTTTTGGGGGGATCTATTGTAACTTCAAATGGTCGTTAAGCAACCAGTTGTTAAGCAAGGACTACCATAGAATCAGCAATTGCAATGCTGAAGTACTTTAAAAAACCCCACAATCTTTCTAGTATCTATTCATTCTGTTGCATGTGCAATGCATTTCATTGCAGGGACATCTTGCTCACACTTTAAATGCAGCACATGCTGCATTACATGCATTTCTGCACCGAGCGGCAATTTTGATTCAAAGAATTTTGCAAACACTGGTGCCTTGCACAAAAGAAAACTCCAATAAAAATCCTGCCCAAAGAAAGCCTGCTGTATATCTGCATTCAGCTTTTTCCCAGAAAGCTTGTATAGCGTCCTATTCAAAAAGCCAATTAAACACTCTCTGAGCCATATTTTTCCCCTTGGTAAACATGTGTAGAAAGGCCATACAGTTATAAATCCAACTTCAGAGTCCTGAATCTTTAGTAAAGATCTGGGGTCCTTTTATGTGTAACCATGAATGAAGGGCATTCCTTGGCTTTTCCATCAGCTATTCCAAGCTCCTTGTCCCAATTTTAATTAAAAATAATAATCTGGTGTGCTGCATTATCTTATTATCTAAGAATCTCTTTAGCCCCATACAGTAGGTTTTCTTAAGTAATATTTGCAAATGTAATTTTTGCTCCAAAAAAGGACAAGTTAACACTGCTTATTGCCTATTAATTTGTGTTAGTTTTTATCTACTTGTTTAAAAGTTTTAATAAATGTTTTTATCAGGATAATTTAGACAATATAGAACATTCCACAATTAGGATTGCTAAAGAATGTAGCAAGCATCAGTCCGTTGCATGTGTGCTTTGTTTAGCACATTCATTGTCAGCCATGATACCAACACTACCTTTATTATAAGTATGGTATCAGAGCCGTGGTGGCGCAATGGTGAGAATGCACAATTGCAGACTAATTCTGCAGACTGCCAGTAGTTTGATCCTGATCAGCTGAAGGTTGATTCAGCCTTCCATTTTTCCGAGGCGGGTAAAATGAGGACCCAGATTGTTGGGGGCAATATGCTGAATCTGTAAACCACTTGGAGAGGGCTGCAAATCACTATGAAGTGGTATATAAGTCTAAGTGCTATTGCTATCAGAATCTTAAATATCTGAAAGGACTTTTCCCCTCCATTACTTTTATTATCCCCAAAACTAGGATGAGTTCCTCCTAAGATGCTTCCCATGCCCCTTTTACTTCTGTGGTCTGAGTTTCCTTTTGCATGATGACTGTCCTCCTGTTTCCCAAGGTCGTTCCGACAGACCATAACATCCATGGTAACTATTGTGTCTCTCAACAAGTCCCATCCCCGTGCAGACACTTTGCAAGAATATCTTAATACTTTGTCCCAAAGGTGCTTTTCAAAAGGGAACTGGACTTTCTTGGTCTTTTTCTTGAAAACATTTTACTTCTCATCCAAGAAGTTTCTTCAGTTCTAGCTAAATGATAGGGAACAGAAGTTCTTCAGTCAGAACTGAAGAAGCTTCTTGGATGAGAAGTGAAATGTTTTCAAGGAAAAGACCAAGACAGTCCAGTTGCCTTTTGAAAAGCACCTTTGGCACAAACATGACTTGGATGGCTGAGAATCTCATAGACACTTTGTGGGGGGGGGGGAAACTGATGGAGGAAGTGCTATGCAAACCACTTAAATTCCTGAAAGAAAGGCAGGATATAAATCTAATGATGTTCTCAAAACTCCAAAGACAATCCTACAGACACCACAGGATAAATCCTGTTGGATTTAATCAATCCTACAGGATTGACTAGTTTCCATTGTACAGGGTGAAAACTAATCAAGCAGAGAAGCAACCTAGAACTGGGGACAAAATTTCCTAACCATGGAACAATTAACCAGTGGAATAGCTTGCCTTAAAGTTATGGATGCGCCATTACTGGAGGCTTTTAAGAAGGGACTGGGCAGTCACTTATCTGGAATGGTATAGGGCAGGGATCCTCAACCTTGGCAACTTTAAGACTTGTGGATTTCAACTCCCAGAATTCCTCAGCCCGCAAAGCTGGCTGAGGAATTCTGGGAGTTGAAGTCCACAAGTCTTAAAGTTGCCAAGGTTGAGGACCCCTGGTATAGGGTTTCCTGTTTGAGGAGGAGGTTGGACTAAAAGACCTCCAAGGTCTGTTACACCCCTTTTTTTGTTTCTGTTTCTAATCCTCTGTTAAGATCAAGATACCAGGCTGTTGTTTGTCTTCTGTTCTGTCTGGAAATTGTCAAGAGGGAACAGGATTGAGGATCTCAGAGGAACATTGGGAGGTGGTTGAATAACATTAAAATGTAATGAAGTTATAGTATACACAAATCCAGCTGAATCAGCTGGTGGTGGGGTGCATTTAATGGAAAATGTAATCCCTATTCAAAAATGCAACTTTGCTTAGAAACTAGTAAAATAGCATTTGCCTAAAAATGCTCTCTTGGGGTCTGTCTCTTTCACCTCAGCCCGAGGACATTTTATTTTTTTTCTCCATGCTAAAGAATTCTTCCTTCCAGGATAACAAAGGTCAGTGATAATTGATATTGAGATAAATATCTATTCATTGCTTAAGAGCTATTATCTTTTAAAGCATCTGATTAAAGTAGCATCCAGTCATTAAAATCCTTTTTACGCTTAAGTATTCCCTGACAAAGGAATGGTTTCTTGTTTAATATGCTAATATAGAGGTCAAGAGATACCATTCAAAACCTTTATTGCGTCTGTCATCTCTGGAGACTAAAGAAATAGTCCCCCCCCCCACAATATGACAGTGGACCTTTTTGGGGGGGGTTCAGTTTGTTAAAGCTGAGGACTTTGTGCAATAATTGTTGGTCTAGCATCTATTCTGTGCATCATTTTCATAACTAAGGCATTTAGATAAACCCATGTGAATTAATGGCCAGCAGCAATCTTAACTTTAGCAAAAGCAACATTTAAAGAAAGGTTTACTCTGTGAACAGGCTACAGCTTTAAAATTTCCTTGCACAGGAAACTTGTTGCAATTTTCTCTGGGACAGAAGGGACAGTCTTGTGGATTTTCAGCCATGATATGATGTTTTTTAAGTGTTAGTGGGTGAAGTAAATGGAAGAGGGTGGCTCTTTGCAAACCCATGACTTCTGGTCTTGGGGAACTGTAGAGTTTTGAAAGTATATGAAACCTGTGCTCAAAATAAGCCCACATTTATTTATGAGACTTATATACCGCTTTAAGTGCAAGCACTCTCTAAGCGGTGTACACCAGTAAGCAATGTATATATATATTACATTGCCCCCAACAATCTGGGTCCTCATTTTACCTACCCCGGAAGGATGGAAGGCTGAGTCAACCTTGAGCCGGTGAGATTTGAACCGCTGACCTGCTGAACACAGTCAGCTAAAGTGGCCTGCAGTACTGCACTCTAACTGCTGCGCCACCTCGGCTACATTGTATTCCCCACTGCTATGGCACTAGATGGTCAGTGCTGTCTTCCATATGCCACACAAGGGTTATATAGAGCAGGGGTCCCCAACCCCCAGTGTGCAGCCTGGTCCCAGTCCGCAGCCCGTTAGGATCTGGGCCATGCAAGCAGTGGGCGAGTGCATAAATGTGCATTTGTGCAAGAGGCAAGTATGCAAAATCATCCCTTTTCTCCGACGCCTTCAGAGCCGCTAATCCTCAGAGCCAGAAAAATTGGGGACCACTGATATAGAGGCCTTAGTGTAAGATTTACAGAGCTAATTAACACGACTACTTTAAAAACATGATGATACATACTACAGCTGGATTGGAAGGAAATGGGCCTGGTTTTAAAACTGCAGGAAGAGACATCAATAATCTTTGCTGTGCTGATGACACTGCCCTCATAACCAAAACTGTAAAAGATCTGCAAGCTGTACTAATCAAAGTCAAGGAGCAAAGTGAAAAAAAAAAATGGAACTAAGATTAAAAACAAAGAAGACTGAACTAAGTACTGTACAGCAACATTGTTAGAATTGGCAATGGAGAATCTGGTGGATAGCTTCTGCCTTTTGGAAACAAGGACAGGCAAAATAGAATAAGATGGAGAAGTGGGAATGGAGCCTTCACTATCATTGCATCAATAAGGCAGAAGAATCTCAGTCATCCTGGTAATTGCATATTGTTATTGTTATTATTATTATTATTATTAATAATAATAATAACAGCGCCAGTCAATTTGAATGCTCAGTTGACTGAGGTTCACGTCTAATTAACAACAACAACAACAATAATAATAATAATAATAATATTTGAAGGGGCCTTGGAGGTCATCTAGTCCAACCCCCTGCTCAGGCAGAAAACCCTATACCATTTCAGACAAATGGCTGTCCAGTCTCTTCTTAAAAACTTCCAGTGTTGAAGCATTCACAGCTTCTGGAGGCAGGTTGTTCCACCAATTAATTGTTCTGTCAGGAAATTTCTCCTTAGTTCTAGGCTGCTTCTTTCTTTGGTTAGTTTAAAAATGGACTAAACTTTGATTGTTCAAATATAAATTCTTGCCTTGAAGATATACGATGTACTTTATACCTTAATGTATCCCATACCATATACATCTCATCCCCTCCATCAATCAAGGAATATGACACATAGTCTCATATTCAAGCGAAAGCCGGCAGAACTATTCGACAGCAAAAAAATCTGAAACAGAAGTTAGCATGGCATGCAGACATTGTAGATAAAAACTCTCCACACAGTCTAGCAAAATGGTTATAGGATGGAAAGAATTAAAAACAGGTAGATGGAAAGATCTGCAGACAGGATAAAATATCTTTCTGTAGGTCTAAACCAGTGGTTCTCAACCTGTGGGTCGGGACCCCATTTGGGGTCGAACGACCATTTCACGGGGGTCGCCAAACAACGCAGTCCGCCATTTTTCCCCCTTTTCCTTAGCTGTGCTACTCCCTTTTATTCTATTGGCTTTTGAAAGCCAATAGAATAGACTCTCTTGAATAGAGTCTAATTCTATTGGCTTTCAAAAGCCAATAGGAATTGTCCAGGCTGTCTCTGCCCTGCTGAGCCCGCCAAAAGTCCCATTCTGCAAACGGTGCTGCACCAGTTGAGTAGTCCTCGACTTACGACCGGTTGAGTAGTCCTCAACTTATGACCGGTTGGGGGTCACGGCATTAAAAAGGTTGAGAACCACTGGTCTAAACAATAAGTTTAGGGACACCTATTTCACTGAACCTCTGGCACAGTTCAAATAATTAAATACGAAAACTTTATTTTTAAAAACTGTATCGTGTTCTGCCTTTCTTGTGAATATTTTAAGTTTATTTAGAAATTTCAAAGAAAACATTTTCAGAAAAGAAGATGACAAGGTGCAGGAAAAGAAAAAGCACTTGGTCGTTAAACCTTTGAATAAATTGTTTTTCATTGTTGAGAGAAGATGAAGATCTGGAAGAGGAGATTCTATTTGAGATTGCCAAAACACTCAAGGAAGTTTGTGAGATGCCAGAAGAGTTTCAATATGCCTAGTAACATTTCTCCACAGGGTCTGCACATCTCTACTGTTTGCGTGAAACTTTTAACTTATGAAACAGACAATTAACTTATATGAAACAACCCCATGGCATATTGGTAAATGTACATCCTTCAGGAATTGATTCCCCCCCCCCCCATGAGGTTTTACTCCAAAATAGACTTTACAATTGAATGGAAAATTCAATAATCATTTGTGTGATAAGCTCTCCTTAGATTTAAAATGGACACTCACACATAAGCATACACACATACAGCCAGACACACAAAGTAACAAAAAGGATCAAGTATTGTGTTAAAAAAAGAAATAAACAGAAAATATGAAACAGGAAGGACATTGACAGGAATTAGTTTAACATCAACAGAGAAGATGTAGCATATAAAAATATTGAAAGTCTAAGAGAGAAAGGCTTGGAAAAAACACTGTTTGATTAAAAACAGACCCTACGAAAAAGGAAAAGAAATTCAAGTTTCACTTACAAAAAATTATTCAAAGATAGCCTGAAATCAACAACAGCCTATGGTATTTTAAGACTTCTGTTACTCTTCTCATTTTCTAATGTGGAGTCTGGTATTTGGACATAGTTTCCACCTGATGAGCTGTTCCTCACAGCCATGTAAAGTGTTCTCCTCCCTTCTTTTAATCAGAAAAAATAAAGGCTGGCATAAATGTATTTATTTATTAAACAAATTTATATAGCTGCCCAACTCAAACATAGGTGACGCTGGGCACCTTGCAACATTAAAAGTCACAATATAAAAACCTATAATAGCAATAGCACTTAGATTATATCAGGGGTCTTCAAACTTGGCCCTTTTATGACTTGTGGACTTCAATTCCCAGAATTCCTCAGCCAGGCACACTGGCTGAGGAATTCTGGGAGTTGAAGTCCACAAGTCATAAAAGGGCCAAGTTTGAAGACCCCTGGATTATACACTGCTTCACAGTGCTTTATAGCCCTCTCTAAGCAGTTTTTAGAGTCAGCCTATTGCCCCCAACAATCTGGGTCCTCATTTTACCAACCCTTGGAAAGATGGAAGGCTGAGTCAACCCTAAGCTGGTGAGACTCGAAATGCCAAGCTGCTGGAAGCTGGCAGTCAGAAGAAGCAGCCTGCAATACTGCATTCTAACCACTGCGCCACCACCTCCTCCATTCTCATGACAGGAACAACTCAATCAAATTAATCATTTGATTGATTGACTCCATCTCCATCTCCTCCGGCCTGCTGACCAAACCATTTTTTAGGGCCTTTGGGAAGAACAATATGGTGAGGAGTAACCATAGCTCGGGAGAAACAATATTCCATTGAGAGAAGGCCACCACCAAGAAGGCCCTTTTTGTGGCCCCACCAGATGTACATAGCACTTGCAATAGCACTTAGACTTACTGTATATACTGCTTCACAGTGTTTTACAGCCCTCTCTAAGTAGTTTACAGTGTCAGCATATTGCCCCCAATAATCTGGGTCCTCATTTTACCGACCTTGGAAGGGTAGAAGGTTGAGTCAATCTTGAGCCTGACAGAATCGAACTGCTGGCAGAATTAGCCCGCAATACTGCATTCTAACCACCGTGCCACGACGGCTCTTCCCTAATCAATGGGACCCTTAACATACCCTGCTTTCCCATCCTGGTGGGCTAAATAGATATAATAGGGGAGAGGCATTGCATTACCAGGATGACTGAGATTCTTCTCCCTTATTGATGTGGCCTGCTATTGATGCTGTCCTTAGGGTTTAATATGGAGCAAGTTGAAGAAAATGGTTGGTGGATTCCCAGCTTTATTTTCCTTTTCACCAAGTGTCATCTGTCAGTGGGAAAAAACAAGATGAGGAAGAGAGGGGGCAGGTTTTGCTTTTGCTTACCCAAGAGAGTTTCCCAAGTGATAGGATACCTGCCCAGAGATATCCACCCCTCTGATCGGTTACTTGGTTTATTTTTGAACACAAGTCTGGCAGTCTCTAAATGAGTGTTAGAGCATTTTTTTATAAGTTCAGCCCTCTTGTGGTAGAGTAGGGTCCCATACCCAGTGGTGGGATTCAAATATATGAACAACCGGTTGTCTGTGTGGATGCCGCTTCCAGAAGTCTGTTCTGGGCCTGGGCAACAAAAAAATTAGCTACTGGTTCTGCCTAAGTGGTGCGAACCAGCTGAATCCCACCACTGCCCATACTCCAAAATAGCTTGTGTGATAGGTCACACACTGGGTAGAGGGGTTACAAGGAGCACTGGAGGATTGTTATTATTGTTTAGTGGCTAAGTTTTGTCTGACTCTTCATGACCTCGTGGACCACAGCATGCCAGCCCCCCCTGTCTTCCACTGTCTCTGGAGTCCACCCAAACTCATGTCCATTGGACTATCTAACTATCTAACCAACTCATTCTCTATCATCCCCTTTCTCCTTTTGCCTTCAATCTTTTCCAAAATCAGGATCTTTTCCAACGAGTCCTCTCTTGTTTGCGACCAAAGTATTTGAGCTTCCACGTCAGTATCTGGTATTACTTCTTATTCACCTAGTGCCTTTTTGCCATGCCTTTGACCTATCAGGCTAATTCCGGTGGGAATTTCAATGCATATTTGCAAAGACAGGAATGAGTATATATTTAACTGAACATGTAACTGCATTTCTCTCTTATTCTGTGTGTGCCAGAAGTGAATGGCCGTGCTACCAGTGATTGGCTAAAAACCCCAGTCCTTCATGCAGCACTCAGAAGTAGATCAAGGAATACATAAACCCAAATAATGTAGTTGTACACCAAATGGTCACCCACCCCAACTCTAGAGTAATAAAAACTGTAAGAAGTACAGCTACACAAACCTTTAGGTAGCAAAACTTGAAATTCAGTCATTTGGAACAGAAACAGCAATACACAACAGCAGAAACCAAATCTCTTCTTAGTTCAAATCAACTTTCTGTGCAATTATAGGATTAGAGTGCTTTCTGGAAAGCAGCAGACATGTTGCAAAAGATAATACAATGTTTAAAACACAGGTCTAGCATATTTTCAAAAGAGCACTAAACCCATGTAAAAAAAGAGATCTTGTAATACCTGCCTGGGGTATTTTTAATAGAAGTTTCTACAAAAGCCAGTGTGCTCTCTCCTGCATATCCACATGGAGGGTAGTGCCCATCCACTGCTGTAAGCATTATGTATGCCTATAGGCAATTTAAAGGAGTCAGTAGGAGCTGGGCAAATCGCAGCCCCTAACCACATCCATAACTCATTGTTGAAGAGGCAACAAAGTTTATCTTCATGGCAAAAATTGAATTGGGAGAAGTAGGGAAAACACTATTTTAAAACTAGGACAACTAATTTTAAATTCAAGCTGCCTCTACTATGGGTTGGGCAATGAGGACATGACCCTTAAACAGTTAAAAGGAAATCCTTGTTCTGTAGTTAGAGGGATGTGAAGATGAGTCCAGTGCCATAATAAAAATTCAGATTAGGGCACTTTCCAAATACAATTGTCCTTCATTGATCATAGGCCCAAAATTTTCTGACTGAGGAATGATCGCCTTGCTTCCTATAGGGTAATATTTAAAGCCCATGGAAACATCTCAACTACAGCTAGGACATTTGGAGTCATCTTTAGAAACAGCAGCCTACTAAAACAATTACTATAATAGCATTTGATGGCCTAGAAAGACTTCACTGATTTCTGAACAAACTGAAGAAAGGAAAATCTGATTTTATGGGAAACAAAATCCATTCCCAGCTGAGAGCACAGAGAATAAAAGGAACCTGATTTGCGGTTTGTGAACTCTGATTCAGAGCCAGAAGATTGTTATCCTTTTAAGAACATTTTGTTCTAGACTGATGGCATCAATTCATCACGTTTACTTTTTTGCAAGCTGAGAGCTTTCAACTCTGGGTGTACCGAGTCAAGAATGCCAATGCTGCACTATTGTCATGATCAGCTTCCAGGCTCTGAAGGGCAAAATTCCATAAAGCTGTCCAGCCCTCTTCATCCACAAGCAGATACCAATGGACCTGAAGCAGATAACACAAATGGCACCTCACTGCTCCTTGTTGTAAGTCTTTGAAATCCTCCAGTTTTCCCTGCAGATGCACTTAAAGTGCAATGCTCAGAATTTCTAACTGTTATGTCTTTTCTATTAATTAAAAAAAAAGATATCTGAGACTGGGCTAGTTATTTTCTGATGCATGCTTTAGTAAAACCTATAGAAGAATGAACCCCAGAGAAGCTGCTAGAATTACAACATAAGAATGCCTGCATATTTAATCAATCAGTGGTATCAAGAACCCAACAGATTATGTCAGGAGTCTTCAAGCTTGGCCCTTTTGTGACTTGTGGTCTTTAACTCCCAGAAGTCCTCAGCCAGGCACACAAGTCATAAAAGGGCCAAGTTTGAAGATCCCTGGACTACATCAACCAGAATGGATTTGAGGAATTCTGAACATAGACCTGAAAGGAAGGCTCAACTATTGTAAGAAAGTGGCAGTTTGATGCCAAATAAAAAGCCAGACTTTGGATGGAGGTTTAACCACACTATTCTTAACTGCAAACAGACCAGCTAATGTCATAACTTGTGTAATATCTGCTGCTGCAAACCTTATAAAGTGATTATCGCATGAGAGTGGTGAAGTGTGGAACAGGCTTTTAAATGCTATGTAATTCTTTCTAGAACTAATTTTGAAAGAGCTGCCACTATTGCAGCCTTAAATCTTCTCTCTTTGCTAGTGTTTCCTCTGTGCGCTCGTGAAAATATTTCCATTCTTAATATTGTTACATTTGTTTAAATAAATAAGCCAAATAAAATTGAACAAAGCTTTATTCTCTGTTATCCTTTTTTTTATCGCTCTACCTCTGGTGTTTCAATGTCAAAACAAAATAATACAGTCATAAAGGAGAGTTTTCTACACTATGCTGGCTGGGAATTCTGGAAGTTGAATTCCACACAAGTTGCCAAGGTTGAGAATCATTGCTCTACACCAGGCGTGTCCAACCTGCAGCCTTTGTGCCACTAGTTCTAAACGGCTAGTAATGTGGTCCCACAAACATCATACATGTTTAACATTACTATATTGTGTGATTTATGTACATTAACTATATTATATATTTTATATGCATCCCAAAACCATTCCTCTTCACACAGTGCGGCCCAGGCAAGCCAAAAGGTTGGACAGGTTCCCCAGCCAGACATGTTTGGAGACTCCTAATCTAGACCATCTAACCCAGGGGTCTATAACCCCTGGTCTGTGGACTGGTACCAGGCCGCGGCATGCCAGCAACCGGTCCGCACAAATAAGCAAAGCCCCATCCACGAGATGCAGGCAGCACACAAAACCAGGCACCCCTCTCGTCCATGGAAAAACCTCTCTCCATGGAACCGGTCCCTGGTGCCCCAAAGGTTGGGGGCCTCTGATCTAACCCATACTTCCAATCAGTGCAGAAAATTCAGATGCAATTTCCAGTAAGAAAAAGATCTCCCTTCAAATAAGCTGAAATTTTTGCCATTTCTGCTAAATTTGAGACCTTAAGGGTCCATTCTTCTATAGTCGGCAAGGAATCTTTCTTCAAATATTGCCCTACCAACAGCCTTGCTGCTGTTATTAAATTCAACATCAAATTAGTTTCCTTAACATCAAACTCTACAATAATACCCAATAGTTGAGGAGTAAACTTTATCTTTCTTTTAAAAATATTTTGAATGTTCCACCAAATTTTAATCCAGAAAGCTTTTATATTTCTACAAGTCCACCAGATATGAAAGTAAGTTGCATCCAAACTACCACATCTCCAACATTTGGGCTGCAAGTTAGGATACATACAAGACAACTTTTGGGGATCCAAATGCCACCCATAAAACATTTTATAAAAATTTTCTCTCAAATTTTGAGCTTGAGTAAATTTTACATTTCTAACCCAAATTGTCTCCCATGTGTCCAATAGAATCGGTTCTTGAATATTTTGTGCCCATTTTACCATAAAATCTTTAACTAACTCTGTTTCAGAATCCAATTCTATTAAAACATTATAAATTCTCTTTATATGGGCTTGAGTTTGATCTTTAATCTGTTTTACCAAATTCACGTCCTCTAAAGTAATATCAACCTTTTGATCTAAACTCCACTTAACTAACAATTGATTATACTGAAACCAAGACTGTACAATATTTTCTTGCTTCAATTCAGCTAAAGATTTTAATTGCCAATCCTTCCCTACCAAACTAAGTAATTCCTTATAAGAAATCCTATCCAAATTCACTCCCCTGGATACCCCCTCTATCACGTGCCCAGGAATCCCCCAAATTGGAATTTTATAATTTAACCTATAATAATACTTCTTCCAGACACGTAATAAACGTTTCTTAAAATATGAGATTTAAAAACCTGGTCTACTTTTTTATTATAAATTAAATATGCATGCCATCCATATAATAAATCCCATCCCTCAAGAGAAAGTATATCTTTATTTGTTAAATTAAGCCAATCACTAATCAGCGTTAAAGCCACCGCATCATAATACAATTTTAAATTAGGTGCCTTAAGTCCTCCTCTTTCCCGTGCATCTTGTATAAACTTAAACTTAACTCTTGGTTTTTTCCCTGCCCAAATAAACTTATTAATACCCTTCTGCCATTCCTCCAAGTTGGCATCTTTTTTCAAAATAGGTATCATTTGGAACAAAAAAAAAAACTTTGGAAGAACATTCATTTTAACCGCTGAGATTCTCCCCAACAAAGATAACTGTAATTTTTTCCAATCATTTAAATCCTTTTGCACTTTTACCCATAATGTCTCATAATTATTTTTGTACAACTTAACATTAGAAGCTGTAATGTAAACTCCCAAATATTTACGGTAACCTTTTTCACTATTTCAAAACCTGTTAATTTAGCTAACATATCCTTTTCCTTCATAGACATATTTTTCGAAAGTATTTTAGTCTTATTGTTATTTACCTTAAAACCAGAAACTTTCCCATACTGGGTTATGATTTCCACCAAATCCCTTACTGAATCTGTCGGTTGAGATAATGTCACAACCAAATCATAGGCAAAAGCTCTCAACCTATAATCATTCTGTTTTATTTTTATTCCCTTTAATGTAGTTGATTCACGAATTTTAATTAATAAAATCTTCATTGTTAAAACAAATAACAATGGAGATAGTGGACATCCTTGTCTAGTACCCTTTTCAATTTTAAATGTTTCTGTTAATCCTCCATTAATTATAATTTGTGCCAATTGCTGTTGGTATATAGCCTTAAGAGCATACAAAAATTTATCCCCAAAATTCATTTTCTCTACAACTTTCAATAAAAATTGCCAATTTAATTGATCAAAAGCTTTTTCAGCATCCAAAAATATCAAAGCTGCAGGGATTTGATTATTCTTATCCAAATACTCAATTAGGTTAACAATTTGTCTTACATTATATTTCATATATCTTCCAGTTATAAATCCAGATTGATCACTATGAATCAATTGCTTCAAAACTTGCATTAACCTATTTGCCAATATTTTTGAAAAAATCTTATAGTCTGTATTCAAAAGAGATATAGGTCTATAATTCTTAGGCTGGGTCAAATCTTGATACTCCTTTGGGATCAACGATATAAAAGCCCTTCTCCAGGATGGAGGTACCTCTGCTCCCAACAAAATACTATTAAAAAGTTCCTTCAGTGGTTCTATCATTTCTTCAGATAACATTTTGTAATAAATTGCTGTTAGTCCATCTGTACAAGGAGCCTTACTAATCTTTAATTGTTTAATTGCCCAAATAATTTCCTCAGAAGTAATTAAATCATTCATCTCATCTCGTTGGTCATTAGAAAGTCTAGGAAAGTGTGGTACATGTAAATATTTTTCTATATCTAAAACTTGTATACTTTCACTAGCATATAACTTTGAATAAAAATCTAAAAAACTCCTTTTAATCAAATTCTGTTGATATATCTCTTTATAATCTATTTTCTCTATAATCCTTGACTTCTGTTTCTTTCGTAATTGGTAAGCCAACCACCTACCAGGTGATCCTTATTTGAAGGATCATTCACAAGAGAGAGATATTTCGGTTTGGAGAAGATGGATAGACTATATTCAGAATAAATATGGGACTAAAAAGTTCAATTTATTTTATGAATAAATTTTAGAATATTATCATTGTTATTATTATTATTAATAGTTTATTATAATGAAATTTTTATTATATTGTATTGTTTATGAATTAGGATTTTAATTTGTTTATATGATTAAGTTTATTTGCAAATTGTTTACTCTGTGTTAAAGGGAGTTAAAGTGCATTATATTTGTTTATCTATATAGTTGGTTAATGTTAATTAAATTATGATTATTATATTTGTTACCCTGTATTCAGCTCTGGAAAGTGGGGGAGGGGAGGGCAGGGGGTAGGGTGGGTGGGTTTTGGGGTATATTTTGTAATTTTTGTAAAACTTTTTTAATAAAAGAAAAAAGATCTCCCTTATGGAAAATCCTTCAAGTTGCTATAAGAATAAATATGTTTATATTCATATTCAACTCAGATCTATTTTTCCTGTAACATTAACCAATTAGACTTAATTGATGTTCTCTGAGACAGAAAAGAAGTATGTTTCCCCTCCTTTATATAGCAGCTGTTTAGGTGTTTGAAGCCTTCTATCCTGACCTTGCCCCATGGGATGTCTTAAACTAAATATACCAATTCCTCTCATTTTTTCCTTGAATTATTTGTTTTTGGGGAAGCTCTCCTTCACATTCTTGTTGATTGTATCTCCCGCTTTTAGACACTTGAGTTATGTCTTTTGTACCAAACACTACTAAGTCAAGACACTTAGGATTTTTCTTTGGTAGAGGCACCTTTATTCATGTACACAATATATGATTGTGAAGTCATATCTTTTCAGGCTTTCACATTCCCTTTGAATTATCGGAATGGGGCTGCTATGGATTTCTCTGAAAATCTCTTCCATTCATTTGAGAATCATTTCCAGAATTGTTATTTTTTTTCTGTAGCTGAATCGGTTGCTAATAGTTCTTAACCTTTATAGGTTGGAGATAGAATTTGTGCTGTTGCACTCTGAAGGTCTTTGGAGAATTTACTAATGTTTTGATAAAAAAGCAGACCCTACATATGAAATGTTTTGTAGTGGCACACTACCTCATTCTGTGGGACCAGTATCTTGTAAGTTTCTCTTTCATAGGATTGCAGATTGATCAAAAAAGTGAAGGCAGTCCAGAAATAAAGCACTGAATTACACTGAGTTGCACAGCAGTGAAGAGTACAAACCACATATGGAAAAGCAAGGACATCAGCCTGGAAACTAAATGCAGATTAGTCCTTACAATAGATGGACTAATAGACTATAGCTACCTACAGTTGGGAAAGTTGGACCATGCAAAAACTAGAGAGGAGGACAATTGACTCATTTGAGATGTGGTGTTGGAAAAGTCTGTGTAGGAGAAAAGCAGAGGGGCAGAGTTAAGCAGGACATTAGTTTAGAGTGTTTGCATGACCATAAAGGATACAAATCCAGCCTCCTGTGAGTTCAATTGACGCTTATTAGCACCAATTTAGTATTGACCATTAGTTGACTAGATTTTTGTGTACAGGTTTCAATAAATTGTCTATGCTGCAACCTTACAAATGATCCTGATTCTTCACACCTGACAGGTTCCTGTGCATTCCTTGATCAGCAAAAGTGACAAACAAGCAAGTGATGAAGCATATAAAACCAAACATTTCCCCAGAGGGCAAAAATCACAAAATTCAGCCTTACTAATTTTAGCCACTTGTGATCAAATTCACTAAAAAAAAAAGGCAGCTATGCTTGAAATGCCAGCAGTAAAAGAAAACCCGACTACCAAAAAACGTGTGGCTAGACCACCAAAATCAACACCAGTCAAAGCATAAAACCACTAAAAGAAGCCTTAAAAGATCAAAAAATGTAGAGAGAGCTGGACCATAAAATCCCTGAAAATCGGACATGATTAAATGGACATCATCATCATCATCATCATCATCATTATCATCATTATCATCTATTTTAACATCGGGGTATAATTAATGGTTGTAATTTTATTTTAATACTTGTTTTCTAGATAAAAGTTAGTAATTTGGGAGTTAGTAACAGTCTTAGATACAAATAAATCCCAAAATAAATCCTACTAAATTAGGTCTAATCCAATTAAGGTCAAAGGTTAGTAAGATGGAGATCAAGATGGCAGTCATGACTATATAACTGATGCCCCACCCCTTTTGTATGTATCATGACCACTATCTTGGTTTTGTTTTTCTCTGTCCAATGGATGCTGCTGAATTCAGTGCATAGGACAGTATTGTTAATTCAATGTTGCCAGAATTTTTCCAGTTAATGGGAACTATTGTGGCTTCAAAATCTAAGGGATTGGTTTGGATAAAACTCAGCAGCACTTTTTTGTGCGGCTGCTGATAAAAATAGGATCGCCAACATGATCGCCAATGTCCGATAAAGGATATGGCACAAAAAGAAAGAAGAAGAATGGGAACTACATAGAGACTGCCTGAAACATTTTGAGGGCCAGATCCAGAGTCTCAACAGATACGTGCTGTTGGGGAACTGAAGTTCAAAAAAGGAGTTTAACTGCGGAGTTTGGGGTGGGAGCTGAAAACTACCCTAAGAACCTTTTATATAAGCATTATATAAGGAAAGAACATTATGTAAGGAAAGAAAAGCACCTCTCTCTCTCTCTCTCTCTCTCTCTCTCTCTCTCTCTCTCTCTCTCTCTCTTTCTCTCTCTCTCTCTCTCTCTCTCTCCCTCCCTCCCTCCCTCCCTCCCTCTCTCCCTCTCCCTCTCCCTTTCTCCCTCCCCCCTCTCTCATCTATCAAGTTTATATGTTCCTAAGAAGCGACTCTGGGTGGCATACAGCAAAAAACAGTATCAAACAATAAACATGTCAGATTCTAAAAATTACCATAAAAATAATAACCTGCCAAGCAAGTTACAGAAGAACCAGGATAAATTAACAGACAAATCCATTCAATTACACAGTCAATTGCATGTGTTAGGACAGGGACAGGCTAGTCAATTAGTTGCTAGGTTGGGCAGCCAGCTAACCCATTTGAAAAAAAAATGAAAACTGTGGCTGCCAAAAGAGGAATGAGGAATGGGAAATCAAGTCAAGAACTAAGTGGAAAAGGCAGTCACAAGAAACCAGCAGAATCAATTGGAAGGACAAGTTTGCAAATATGAACAGGCCATTTCCGGTTGCTCACAAACAATGAACTTTATGCTGTTCTCATAGACCCAGTCCCTTCATCTGGGCACAAACTTCCTCATCTATCCTATACCTGCCATTGTATTTTCAATGAAATGTTGCAATTTTTTAAATGTGAAATAGCTACCATAGAGCTATCATTTGGAATGGACTTGAATTGCAGAGTGGAAATCAAAGATCAAAGCTTTGTCATAAGTTTTGAATTAGAACAGTGTATGTTGACACCTGTCTGAACTACCCCATGTCGGTAGAACCCAAATTATCCCAATTTTCTTCAGATTCAGACACTATTTCAGGCCAATGGACAACTGGTAAACAACCATTGTTAGAAATCAGCTGCAGGAAGACAGCACCGCTCCCCCCAAGAGAAATAAATGTTTTGGGGGATATTAAAAAAAAAGCAGAATATATTTCCCCAAAGGAATAATAGAAAATCTTAGGCAGAAACACACACTCCCAAGTCTCTGTGCCCCAAGCAGAAACCAGGTCTGTAGAAATGCAGATTTGATAATCCTTTCAGAAAGACTAGAGCCAGGAAGCTTAGAGCTGATGGGATTAGAAAGACAAAGATCCCTAGAATCAACAAACCCTCACCCAAAATAATCCAACACAGGTCATAGCTATTAGCCACAGCTCCAGGGAAGGAGGACATGACCTTTAGGACATAATGGGATTAACCCACCACCATTAGAATATCAGAAGGGCACACTGAACCTCAGGTCAAAGTTCATGCCACAGGAACAACTTCAAACTCAAAAGCCCAAGAAGGTATAAAACCCACCACTCCCAACTGCATGTGGTTAGCCACCCCAGAAACATGCTGCTATCACTGAAGTCTCTGGCAACTCAATAAACAAAAACCTTCTTTCCTAAAGCAGTCTCCATTTTGTTTATTCCCTGCTTGGACTGGACCCTGATGAAGTTTTTTCTCCCAACACAGCTTTGTTCTCTGGAATGTATTTATTATTTTGAAAGGTGAGGCTTCAAGTTGGTTTTTGACTCCTGGGACTGCCTAGACAAGTCCCTGCAGTCCTCATGGCAAGGTTTTGCAGAAATAGTTTACCATTTTCTCTCTCCTAGGGCTGAGAAAGAGTGACTGGCCCAAGGCAAGACTAGAACTCATGGCCTCCCAGTTTCTAGTGCCTTCATCACTATACCAAACGGGCTTTTTGGAGTCAGCATTCCATAATGTCTCTGTTTCTGTTAAATCAAGTTTTACTTCTGGTTATTGAATAAACGATTGATTAGCAAATGGAGATATTCTTGTAAAGAGAAAAGGCATTTGGGAACTTGGAAGGAAATTTTGCAAGGGAGCTGTGAGTTTATAGAACTGATCAGCTGCATTCAGGCAGCTGAGTTTGGTTCCTTGGGTAAGGATGCACTGTCTTTGTCTTGCTGAGATGCAGCCTGGGAGGAAGAAGGTTTTTGCTGCAGCTGTTTCCTGATCGAATGTTTAGCAAGTGGGTAGAATCACATTTAACATCTCAATCCCAGACAGCAGCCTTGGGAAAGAGGAGAGGCAGCTGGGCACTTCCAAACAGAGCAAGTGAACAGCAGGAGTTTTCCAAAGGTGTTTAACAGGACAGGATCAGACTGACCTCTGCTGACCAATAGGAAATAGTGACCATAGTGCTATTACACTTAGCATACATGCAGACACGAAATTGCTGGGAAGGTCCAACACTGTTATTTTTTATTTTATTTTATTTTTACTAGAAAAGTGTTTTTCAAACCTCGCAACTTTCAGATGTGCAGACTTCTACTCCCAGAATTCCCCAGCCAGCATGAATCTGAAAGAACTACAAAGAAACATTCTAGCAGCTTTTATACAGATCCCTTACCTCCTTGCTTCATATCTTTATAAAACATAAAACTCTGGCAATACCTTTATTCTGCCAAGTCCCCATGGTCTTGCTTCCATCTCATCCTCATCTCATGTGTAAGACGGCCTTAAGCCGTGATTAGCCATACAGGCAGTCCCGCATGCATTACCACCACAATGGAGCCCAGTTTTGTTTTGTTTTGTTTTGTCACTAAGCAAGATATTTTTTCAGTGAATTTTGCCCCATTTTATGACTTGTTACAGTTGTTAAGCAAATTACTGCAGTTATTAAGCTAGTAGTATGGTTGATCAGTGAAACTGGCTTGCCCATTGTCTTTGCTTGTCAGAAGGTTGCAAAAAGTGATCCCATGACCCTGGGAGTGTACAACCATCTGTGGGAAGAATTCAGAGAAAGAAATATTTTGGGAAATATTAAAAAGGCGGAATATATTTCCCCAAAGGATTTTAAAGGCAGAAACTAACTCCCCCCCACATCTACAAGTCTCTCTGCCCCAAACAGAAACCAGGTCTGCAGAAATGCAGATGTGATAATCTTGTCAGAAAGATTGGAGCCAGGAAGCTTGGATTAGAAAGACAAAGATCCCTAGAATCAATAATCCCTCACACCAAAAATCCAACAATCATCAGTCACAACCCCAGGGAAGCAGGATATGACCTTTGGGGCATAATAGGATTAACCCACTATCATCAGAATACCAGAAAGGCACACTCAAACTCAGGTCAAAGTTCATGCCACAGGAACAACTCCAAACAAAAGCTCAAAAAGGTATAATAACCCACCACTCCCTGCTACATGTGTCCAGTTTTTCCAGAGCCATCTTTCTGTCTGGCTCTCCTCTTCAATAAACTACAACCTTCTTTCTAAAGCATTCTCCATGTTGTTTATTCCCGGCTTGGACTGGACTCTGATGAAAATTTTTCTTTCAACACGTTATAACTATGAATCACTTGCCAAGGGTCTGAATTTTGAACATGTGACCTTAGGGATGCTGCAATGGTTGTTAAGTGTGAAAAATAGTTATAAATCGCTTTTTCCAATACTGTTGTACCTTTGAATGGTCACTAACTGTTGTAACTCTAGCACTACTTGTACTTGTGTTAAAATGATGTTTTCAGCGTGAGGATAATCTGCTGCACTTTGCTGCCCATGGAGTGACTCGTAGGCAGTGAGATGAGCCTCTCCTTTATTGTTTACTCGGGGCTGGTGTAGTGTCCTCCTTTCTTCTTTCTTTAGCAGCTCTGCAGTTCCAGGCATTTTCATGGGTAAGTCAGTGGGCATTATTGGAGAGCTACACTGGTAAACAGAGAACTCCTCAATTTACCAAATGAGCTTTTTTAAAACTGGGACAGAGATTTTCCACATTAACACAGGTTCCACTGAAGAAGAATATTCATAGCTCAGGGTTGAAATCAGGGGTCTTTAGTGCTGTCTGAGCTTGCTTGTTTTCTTGCAGACGTTTCATTACCCTAACGAGGGTAATGAAACGTCTGCAAGAAAACAGGCAACTTCAGAGAGCATCAAGGATCCCTGACAGGTTCCACTCCCAAGAGATTTTATTCTGGGAACTGTGACAACACCCTTCTCATCATGGAGAAAATAGACTTCTAGCAGAGCTTGTGTCCTTTTGCTGAGTTCCAGGGATACTTTGCTTCTCTAACTTTGCACCTCAACCTATATCAGGCCCTTGAGGTGCAAGAAATAAAATTGCCAATTCCAAGAAAGAGCTGCAAAATAAAAGCTAGCAAAACAGGAAATTGGAAGTTAGGGCCTCTTGGTTCTGCAAGACCTTTGCAGTTTAGAAAGGAGATGAAATGAGCCCATGCGTTGAGTAATTGCTAGAGACAGATTCTAGCCGTATCATTTGATTGCATGTTTGCCCTCTTCATTTCAGCAGAATAAAAACAAAATACCACCATCCCACCCCTACCCACCAATGCATAAATATTATTCCTCAATCCCTATAAGGAGAATGGATGGAATTTTTTTCCCCTTCCCAGCAATCATCATTCTCTTTAAACTGTGGTCAAAGATCAAAGGTGTGTACTCATCATCACCACCTCAAAAGAAGAATGTGGCATTGCAGATATTTTGTAAGAAATCGAGAAAGATTGCAGTGTTTAAACTAGGGCTGCAGCCTCTTCTGGCACCTGTTGTGGAGAAAGAAAAGCTTTCAGAGAAAGTGCCTCGGGGTTTCAGAACTTCAAAGAAGAAGCCAACAGAGACTGAAAAATAGGAATGATACACAGCCTGTAATGCTAGATGTAGCTGCTGAGCTAATCAGCTGCCCTAGGAACCTAGTCATAAAGAGAGACCACTGGAAAAAAATGGAGGAATCTAAGAAGCAAGGAGAATACCTGGGAATTTTCCCTTGGCCCCATTAAGTAGACCAGACCAGAAAATTGACTTCGCAAGACCAGAACTACACTCTGTTGAGGTTGGCAACAAAATCTTGCAAGTCTGGTTGTGCTTTACCTCCCCTTCTTCTTATACCCCAATGTATCAGGGAATCATTTGTCTAATCCATTTCCACACATTATCTTGTTTGCCATGACTTAAAGCAGAGATCCCCAACCTTTCCAGCTTGGCAGCCCAGAAGGAAAGGGAGCAGCAGGGAAATGTGCATGCACGCGGACCGTGCATGCATGGGCACACGTACGACAGCGGTGGAAATGGAAATGCCCGTGCATGCAGGGGCACACGCATGACAGCGGTGCTAGCATGCACGCACCTGCACAAATGGGCAACGCGCACCCACAGCAGACAGCCCGCCTGTGCAAATAGGCCACGTGTCCCCACATCATGCTGGCGATGTGCTAGCGCCCCTGCGCGTGCACAAATGGGGCCACTAGTGCCCACGCAGTGATGCTACTGCAAGTGGGGCAGGATTCACCAGCTATTCCCATGGCTCAGTGGCCAACAGACCACAGCCTGGTACCGGGCCGCGCATCATAGGTTGGGGACCTGTCACTTAAAGAATGTTTCAATTCCCTTTATCTAAATGACAGTTCTTGCACACTTTTGTCCAAGTCACTTTCCTTGTTCTCCAGACCTATCTATCACCACCCAAGCAAAATCTCCTATTCTGACATCTTTTTATTATGATGATTATGGTTGATTGTAGAATCTGCCAGATGTTTAGACTGGATTTGGCACTTTTGTCCACCTATTGAGGCCTTCCAAGGGACTGGGATAGGCAGATGTTGTTAATAATATTAAAGGATGTTAGCTGATCCAAGTTGTTGTTGCTGTTGCTTTGCAGGGTTGGTATCTCTTGGCCCCAAATCTCATGTTTTATTAACACACCTTCAAAGGATATGTTGTACAAAAGAATATATAAAAGGTTACACATCTCTTGTATATGTGCTAGAAGTCATAGAATCCACCTTTAAAAAGGCCACTATATGTACCTTGATACATGTAGTCTTCAATTCTTAAAATGAGGACTAAAAATAATGCAAGCTAGGAGTTTATATCCTGGGTTTCAGATACCTGGGCCTCACTTAAATATTTGTCCAGTAAATGGGAGCAAAGATATCCCAAAGTTTGAGTACATAAATAGCAATAATACTTAGGCTTATATACTGCTTCACAGTGCTTTACACCCTCTCTAAATGGTTAACAGAATCAGCATATTGCCCCCAATAATCTGGGTTCTCATTTTATCGACCTCAGAAGGATGGGAGGCTGAGTCAACTTGGAGCTGGTCAAGATCAAACTCCTGGCAGTGAACAGTGAATTAACCTGCAATACTGCATTCTAGCCACTGTGCCACCACGGCTCATAAAATCCTATAGCCTCTCACATGACAGCAAATAATTAGATGTTTCACTACCCCTTTGCTGTCATCATCTGGAGTTTGGCATCTCAGCCCTAAATGGCCTTAGATAAAGAAACAAGTTTCAATTTCTTAAAAAGGAAAACCATGAAGATCCTTGGGTTTAGTATATATTTGTTTTGGATTTCTGACCCATGCAGGTCATCAAATCCATGTTGGCATAACAGATCATCTCTTATGCATAGCTAGCCAGGTTCCTTGACAATATAATAAAAAGTAATTGTTGTGAAGGGAGTCTGGGACAGCCAGCCAAAGAACAAGATGTACTTAACTTCCTGAAGTTGGAAGGATCGTCCTTCTTACTTCTGTGTTAATCTTACAAAAATACTCCTTGGTCTAACAGTGAAATAGAAGGAAATACAAGTATCAGAACATAAGGGCTATTTAGTTCAAAAAGCTCCTGGAGAACATCTACTCTAGATTATATCATTTCAGTCAAGATATATAAACCATAGCTGGAAGACTTGCTATTTCCTGACTCAACATTTATATTGCTTTTTTCAAGGACTGCTGCATAAGTTATCTGCAAACAAAGCAAAAACTGAGGGCATTCCTAGTGAAAAATTCTACAATTCTGTTTCAATTAGGGCTGTCACAAAAAAAAAATAAATGGGCAATATGGAGCAACTCTACGTAATTTTTTTATAAGGCTCCGGAGCTTCTTCACTGTTGAATTCTCATGGCTGCATTGGGAGATTTAAACAACAAAACTTTGCAGTGGAACTGCAAAGATGAAGTAGAAAAGCTAAGGCTCAGGATGAGCTAAGACGTGCAACAAATGTCAAAAATAATTTTTTTTTAAATGAAAAAAATGAAAAAAGCAAGGAAAAAGTCAAGGAAATGATTGGTCCACTAATGGGAGATGATGGCAAGGAAGTGATGGGCCGCAGGGAGAAAGACAAAATGCTTAATTTGTTCTTTGCATCTGTCTTCACATAAAAGGAAAAAAATAGTCTAACCTACTAAAAGTGGTACCGTAATAAACAGACTAGGAATACAAGGTAAAATAGGCAAAACAGGCATGGTGAAACAACATCTATCCACTCTAGACAAGTTCAAATCTCTAGGGCCAGATAGATTACATCCCAGTAGCTGGTCAACGTGATCTCGGAACCGTATCTTTCAAAGATCCTGGAGCGCCAGGGACTAGCAGAGGACTAGAAAAGAGCTTATGTTGTTCCCATCTTCAAAAAAAGAAAAAATGGATCCAGGAAACTACAGACTTGATATCAATACCTGGGAAGATCCTAGAAAAGATAATCAAGCAAGACTTAGAAGAAAGCAAAGCTATTGTTAGAAGCCAACATGGGTTTGTAAAAACCAATCATGCCAAACAAATTTTATTGCATTCTTTGAGAACGCGATTAAATCAGTGGACAAGCAAAATGCTTTGGACATAGTATACTTGGACCTCAGTAAGGCATTTGACAAAATAGAGTACTAGGTACCCCAGGTTTCTGGCTTAGGCCCAGTACTCTTCAATATCTTCATAAATGATTTAGATGAGGGGATAGAAGGGGAACTCATCAAATTTGTAGACAACATCAAGCTAAGAGGAATAGCCAAAATTTAGAAGCTAGGCCCAAGATCTAGAAGGATCTAGACAGACTTGAACATTGGGCCCTATCTAGCAAAATGCAATTCAGTGGTAAGAAAAGTAACGTTTTGCATTTAGGCAAGAAAAATCAAAGGCACAGGTACCTGGCTCAACAGCAGTAACTGTGGGTGAGATCTAGTAAATCTAGTGGACAACCACTTAAGTATGAGCCAGCAGTTTGCTGTGCCTGCCAAAAAAGCTGATGCAGTCCTAGGCTACATCAATAGAGGAATTGTATCAAGTTCACATGAATTATTGGAATTCCTGTATACTGCTTTAGTAAGACCATACTTGGAATACTGCATCCAATTTTGATCACCACTATTTAAAAAAGATATTGGGACTCTAGAACAGGGGTGTCAAACTCAATTTCATTGAGGGCCGCATCAGCATTGTGGTTGCCCTCGAGGGCCAGGTGGGTATGGCCAGAGTGGGTGTGGCCTACTGGGTGGGCATGGCCAGCTCTACATCATTCGCGTCAAGGGTGCCTGTGGGGGCCTGGGCAGAAGTGGGACAGATCTGGGGGTCTCTGGCAGCAGGGAGTGGGACCAGGGCAAGTGCCAAGGCATGGTCCACTGGAGGAGCTTCACTGTTCCTCTCAGGCCATGTGGGGGGGGCTCGATGGTGGTGCGGGCTGCCAGGAGCCCTGGACAGCAGAAGTCAAATGCCCAGCCTGGCCCTCGAGCACCCGCGGCACCAAGCCTAGCCCCACTTCCCAAAGGGGGTGCCCAGCTGCACTTCCCTCCTCCTCAAGGCTGCTGCTGCTGTGCTTGCTCTCTTTTCCCAGGTTACTCATGATGGGTACAAGGGCAAAGTCAGAGGGAGGCCCATTCCCTCTCCATGGGAGGAGACCTGGCTTTGTATCCAAAACCTCCTTAGCAATAAGATGGGAGACCCCCAGGATAGGCTAGAGGAGAGGGAAAGGGGATGGTGAAAGGGCAGCAGGGTAGGACTAAGGCAGGACTTCCCTCAGACCCTCCTTCTCCTTTTTTCCTTCTTTCCTTCCTTCTTTCCTAAGTACAGAGTGGTGGGAAAATATTTGAGATGAGGGAGGGAGAAAAACAGGCAAGAAATGTAGCTGGGGAGGTGTCACTCTTTGCGAGGAATGAAGAAATACACCATCACCTGGAAGTGGCCAGCACATGGCCCTCACGTACTTCACATATTTGGCTTGGTGGGCTCTGGGGAAGGGGATGCCATGAGCAGTGTGAGAGTCAACATTACCTGCTCAATGCTACCCAACGCCCAGCCTGCCCGGTTTCAGCAGGCAGCGAGGCACTCTTCTCACAGCGCCAAGAGGCTGAACCAGGCGGCACGAATCTGAAAAGAAGCATGATGCCGCCCAGCCCCCAGCCTGCCCGGTTTCGGTAGGCAGCGGGGCGCTTTCCTCACAGCACCGAGAGGTTGAGCCAGGCAGTGTGAAGCTCAACAGCTTTGCACCTTGTTGCCTGCTGCCTGCTGAAACTGGGCAAGCTGGGGCTAGGCAGCATTGCACTTCTCATCAGATTTGCGCCACCCGGCTTAGCTCTTGGCGCTGTGAGGAGAGCGTCCCTCTGCCTACTGAAACCGGGCAGGCTGGGAGCTGGGTGGCCTCGCATTTCTTTTGGGATTTGTACCGCCCGGCCTAGCCTCTCAGTGCTGTGAGGGACTGCCCCGCTGCCTGCTGAAATCCCTCCCCCAGAGCCCATCAAGCTGGATATGTGAAGTAGGCGAGGGCCATTTGCTGGCCACTTCCAGACGATAGTGCATTTCTTCATTCCTCACAAAGGGTGACATCTCGCCAGCATGCACTCAGAGGGTGGGGCCGATGTGGCAGGGGCTGGTTCCTCACTGTTTCCAGATGGCCTTGTGGAGCTAAGACTAAATGCATTTCAGCATAGATGGTCACCACAAAATTATGCATTGGCTCCCGGCCGGCCTTGGCCAGGGCCAAGGCAGCGGGGGCCGTTCCCTCACTGTTTCCAGGATGGCTTCGAGGGCCACATAAAACCACTTTGCGGGCCGCATCTGGCCCCCGGGCCTTATGTTTGACATGTCTGCTCTAGAAGGAATGCAGAGAAGAGCAACAAAGATGATTAGAGGGCTGAGGTTAAAATATATGATGAGATGATGTAGGAACAAGGTATGTCTAGTCCAAGAGTCTGTAACCTTGACAACTTTAAGACTTGTGGACTCTGGGTGCTGAAGTCCACAAGTCTTAAAGTTGTCAAGGTTGCAGACCCCTGGTCTAGTCTAACAAAGAGAAGAACTAGGAGTGATATGATAGCAATTTTCCAATATTTGAGAAGATGCCACAAAGAAGAGAGCTATTCTCCAAAGCACCTGAGGGCAAGACAAGAAGTAATGGATAGAAACTTATTAAAGAGAGAAGCAACCTAGAACTAAGAAAAGAAGAAATTTCTTAACAATGAGAACAATTAATCAGTGTAATGGACTGCCTTCTGAAGTTATTGGTGTACCATCACTGGAGGTTTTTAAAAAGAGATTGGACAGTCATTTGTCCAGAACAGTATAGGGTCTCTTCAGTGGTGGGATTCAAATACCTGAACATCCGGTTCTCTGCGTGGATGCAGGCCTGGGCCTTCAAGGCCAAGAATGGACCTCTGGAAGTGACATCCATGCACTTCCTGTGGGCTAATCTAGGCCTGGGAGGCCTCCTCCAGGCCTCCAAGGCCTAGACCAGACTTCTGGAAGTGACATCAACGCACTTCCGGTGGGCCATTCTAGGCCTCGGAGACCTCCACCAGGCCTAGACTGGACTTCTGGAAGTGACATCTACGCACTTCCGGTGGGCCTTTCTAGGCCTGGGAGACCTCCTCCAGGCCTCCGAGGCCTAAAACAGACTTCCAGAAGCAGCACGGGTTCTCCGAACTCAACAAAATTTAGCTACCAGTTCTACCAAACCAGTGCGAACTGGCTGAATCCCACCACTGGGTCTCTTGCTTGAGCAGGGGGTTAGACTAGAAGACCTCCAAGATCTCTTCTAACTCCGTTATTCTGTTATTATTCTGTTACTATATCAATGCTATATCAGCTCTAATAGCTGGCCTGGGTGATGCTTAAGGCAACTTCCTCATTCATTCATTTGTTCATTCTAGTCTAATCTATAAACTATCTGCTAGGTAGATATGATATACCTAGGCTCTGGCTCATATGGCTGTGATCTGTCTACCAGAAGAGCTCTGGAGTCGGGAGGGGGGGGGAAATCTATGAATTTGAAGAAATTGATCCACATCACATTCACATCATTGCAAGCTTGCAGTGATTCACATGGGAAACAGGTGAAAGCCATTGAAATGGCAGCCTTTGTCTTCCCAGAAAAAGCATTCAAACAAGCCTAACAGGAAAACAGACAAATGTGATTGACCAGATGGCCCTTTTCTTGCTCGCACTGAAGACATGCCACAATATATTCTCCTTCCCTGTCTGCCCCTCTCTGTCTCTCTCTCCCTCCCTCCCTCCCACCCTCGCTCTCTTTCTATTTCTCTGTAATCTAGGACAGATACTTTCCCTTGCAGGTTTGCATTGTCAGGAGGGGTTGGCAAGGTGCGAGTGGTGTTTGAAAAGATTTCCTTCAGTCTGCTGAAAAGAAAATAAATGCTATACTGGATGAGAAGAGGGAATAATGCCTCACTGTAGAGGTGCGCAGACGCGCACAAATTCCTGCCTGGAACTTGATTCCCCTGTCTTGCTTTAATGCCTATTGGAATTTCACCAAGTAATTTTGAAGTCTAAATTCCAGCATTTAACATTTCAAAACGGTATGGGAAAAGATGTAAGAAGACAGAAGAAACTGTCCACAAGCAGACAGTTGGACAACCGAGGGAAGCAGCTGCCTGCTTTTTCTTCAGGAGGAGCAAAGAAAGTTCTCCTCTCCACCAGCCGAAGGAGCTGGCTGCAGATTTTTATGCATTGGCATGATTCCAACTGTGGAAGATAAATTCATCTCTTTAGAAATCTCTGAATAACCTTGAACCTATAAATGCCCAGCCTTTACAGAGCTACACACACAGTCCACTTGCAAAGAATAAAATGCCACTGCTCATTTCTTGTCTTTTATAGTTTACAGACTAAAGTTTAATGAGGTTTCTATGTTTCACCGGGGTAGGGCAGTTCTTCAATAGCTGAGCCACTTTTATTTAAAAAAAATCTTCATTTTCTCTCTCTCTTTCTCTCTCTCTCTCCCTCTCTCTCTCTCTCTCAAATAAAATAAATAAGAGAATGTTTTTCAAAAATGACATTATATAGCAGGTACAGCAACTGGTACAAGATAATTGCTCCTAAATCCCCAAATGCCTAAAAAGTACTTTATTAGCCTGCTGAGGAAAAATAAAATGCACAGATACAGCAGTATCTCTGCACAGGTGGAAGCCACTGTTTACATGACCATTTTAGTACTAACAGGAATAAAACCAGGCAGGGGAGAACTATGAAAACAGAGGACGTAGCTGCAGTAGAAGAAGCCTTAACCATACCCTGTGTTTACTCCTATGGTACTCCCTACAACAGCCTAGTGTGGTTAACAGTCAGGCAGACAAAAATTCTTCCAGAAATCTGCTCCACTGGACTCTTTCCTTTCTCTGCAAGGCATTATGATCAACTGTCTAGTGCAGGGGTAGGCAACCTTGGCTCTTTTATGATTTGTGGACTTCAACTCCCAGAATTCCTGAGCCAGCCATGGGAGTTGAAGTCCACGAGTCATAAAAGAGCCAAGGTTGCCTAGTGGTCTAGTGGGATGGGTCCAGGAGGGGGAAGAGAAGAAGAAAGACTAACTCCACCACAGAAATGTGTTCTTCTGGATTCTCTCTCTTGCTCCAAATACCCTCTTCGCCTGAAATCCTATACGGAGAATCCTAAAAAATCATGCAATGAAGTCTTTATTGGATTTAGAGTTGCGACTCTTTTGATTGTTAGCAACTTTGGAAGTATTGCTCTCCTGGAAGGTAGAATGTGAGTATTTTAAATAAAATAAGCAATGTTACTCCTGCAAAGCATGATTCCTGCAACATTTGAATGAATGGAGAACTCCCAAAACTAGTCTTCCTTTCCTGTTTTTCCATAGTAAAGGACATTTTATTTTAATCTAATTCCACCAGAAGTGTATCAACTCCAGCCAGGAGAATATAATGACAAGAGTTTTCCATCTATGAAATATCTAACCAGTTCCAGATATGGCTCGGGACCAAAGTATAATTCTTGCAAACTACCCTTTATTTTCACAGTGTCTGGCTTATGGTAGATTTTGCTGCTGGTGAATAGGAATTCAATCTTACAGTATTTCTATCTTGGTTTGAGAACATTTGTCAGAATTTCTCTGCTACAGCAATAGCAATAAGACTTGTATACCACTTCACATTGCTTTACAACCCTCTGGGAGCAGTTTACAGAATCAGCATGTTGCCCCCAACAATTGGGTCCTCATTTTACTGACCTCAGAAGGATGGAAGGCTGAGTCAACCCTGAGCCGGTGAGACTTGAATTGCCAAACTGTTGGCAGTCAGCAGAATTATCCTGCAATACTGCATTCTATATATAGGGGAACAATTATGTAAATATACCATGAAGCTGATCCTCCTGTTTCTTAAAGCAATTTTTCCCACCGTGTCATTGTCCAAATGTGCTTGGCTATAATACGAAGACTTCCCTGTGAGGGTTGTTCTGACGTCCAGTTTGTTTTTTCCTCTTTCTTCATTGCTGGCAGTTCCTTTTTATACTCAGTGACTTCTCTAAGTTCATTCCACAATTATTCTGGTCCTCTGTCAATGGAATTCAAGACTTTGAATCGATTGGTGATATTCTCTTTGAAAATGGTGATCATATCATGGAAACTGACCGAGTTTCTTCTTTTTCCTTAGCTTAACCTGGACTCTTGCACATGAGAAATTTGTGATCTGTACACAATCAGCACTTGGCCATGACTTATAATGGAGCTCCTCCACCTCCTTTTAGCAATAATATAGCCAATTTGATTTATATATACACTCTGTTTGGTGATGTCCATGTATAGATGAGTCATTTTGGTTGTTTGAAGGCAGTGTGGTAGTATGAAATAAATATGAAAAATGTAAGTATAAATAATATCTAGGCATTATTATAATTTCTCCCATCATTTCTCAGCTCTTTATGGCATTCCAAGTCATTAGCTGCTAGTATTGCTCATAATGCCTACTTAAATATAATAATTCGAGGGCTCACATAAGTGCTACTAGATTTCTTTTTTCTCCATTTTTTGGGGAGCTATTTAAAAAGACAGCACATTTGGTACAAGTATTGAACAGAATTGGTGAAATGGCAACTTATTAAAAGAATCTGTCTTACTTCAGACTTGAACTGCCTGAGCAGGGAGTTGGACTAGATGACCTCCAAGGTCCCTTCCAACTTTATTATTATTATTATTATTATTATTATCATCATCATCATCATCATCATCATCATCATCATCATCATCATCATCATTATTATTATCGATCATCGCACAGTCAGCCAGATGTTCAGACTGGATTTGGCATTTTGTCTACCTATCGAGTCCTTACCCAGGACCTGGGATAGGCAGATGTGGATGTTTGATGGTATTACAGATATCGTCGCAGGATGGAAGCAGTTCCTAATAAGGCCGCCTTTTGCAATTGACTAATAGCGAATTTGTCAATGCCAATGGTGTTCAAGTGGTGCTCCAGTTGTTTTGGGATTGCACCCAAGGAGCCTATGACTATTGGTACTACCCTTGCTTGCTTTTGCCACAGTCTTTCTATTTCTATTTGTAGGTCTTTGTATTTTGTTATCTTCTCCAGTTCTTTCTCTTCTATTCTGCTATCTCCAGGCACTGCCACATCCACTATCCAGACTTTTTTGTCTTTCTTATCGACAATTGTTAAGTCTGGGGTGTTATGTTGCAGGTGCTTGTCTGTTTGAATTCTGAAGTCCCAGAGCAGTTTAATTTTATCATTTTCTATGACTTTCTCTATTTTATGATCCCACCAGTTTTTGCTTACAGGCAAATGATATTTTTTGCAGATCTTCCAATGCACCATTGTTGCTACTTTGTCATGCCGCTGCTTGTAGTCAGTCTGTGCAATCTTCTTGCAACAGCTTACCAGGTGGTCCACTGTTTCTTCAGCTTCTTTGCATAGGCGGCACTTACTGTCTGTTGCTGTCTTCTCAATTTTGACTTTGTATGCATTTGTCCTTAAGGCTTGGTCTTGTGCAGCCAGAATTAGTCCCTCGGTCTCTTTCTTCAATTTTCCTGCTCTTAGCCATTGCCAGGTTTTATTGTTATCTGCTTTCCCAGCTTTTTTTTTTCATGTATTGGCCATGTAGTGCTTTGTCTTCCCATGCCTCTATTCTGTTCTTCATTTGGTCTTTCTTGTAGGCCAGTTTGGTCTCTCCAGTAGTTAGTAAGCCTTCCTGATATACTAATTTCAGTGCATCTTCATCATTGTTCTTCAGATATTCTTCCAAAGCCATTTTTTCTTCTTCAACCATCTGATGTACTTGTAGCATTCCACGCCCACCTATTTGCCTTGGTAGATAAAGTCTATCAATGTCACTGCGTGGATGAAGGGCATGATTCATTGTCATTATTTTTCTGGTCTGCCTATCCATTGCTTTTAGTTCTGCTTGAGTCCAGTCCACTATTCCAGCTGTGTACCTAATGACTGGGATTGCCCAGGTGTTGATTGCCTTTATGGTATTTCCTCCATTGAGTTTGGATTTTAAGATCTTCTTCACTCTCTTGATGTATTCACCTCTAATCTTTTTCTTGACTTCAGTGTGCTTGATGTTGTCAGCTTGAAGGATACCCAAGTATTTGTAGTACTCTTCCTCATCCAGACTCTTAATGTTATTTTCGTGGGGCATCTTGATTCCTTCAGTTTTCATTATTTTTCCTTGTTTGATAGTAAGTGTGGCACATTTGTCCAAGCCAAACTCCATTACAATATCTTGGCTATATATACGGACAGTGTTGAGCAGCGATTCTATTTCAGATGATGTTTTTCCATACAGCTTCAGATCATCCATATAAAGGAGGTGGGATAGTCTGGCAGATGTTTTTGATGTTTGATAGCCATGTCCTGAGTTATTCAGTATTGTTGACAGAGGAAACAGTGCAATAACAAATAGTAATGGTGATAATGAATCTCCTTGAAATATTCCTCTCTTGATATTAACCTCTCCCAGCCTCTCACCATTGATCTGCAACTGTGTCTTCCATTGTGCCATCGATCTTTGCACAAATTTTCTGATGTTTCTACTGACTCCTGTTATTTCTAGGCACTTTATTATCCAATCATGTGGCAGAGAGTCAAATGCCTTTTTGTAGTCAATCCATGCCACATTCAGGTTGGTCTTCCTTCTCTTGCAGTTTTCCAAGATCATTTTGTCTATTAGGAGTTGATCTTTTGTTCCTCTGCTATTGGGGCGGTTTCCTTTCTGCTCAGGTGGAAAGAGATTGTTTTCAACTAGATGCTGTTGCACTGCATCAGCTACCACACCAGTTAGTAATTTGAAAGTTGTTGGTAAGCAGGTAATTGGCCTGTAGTTACCTGGTGTTGCCCCTTTTGCTGGATTTTTCATTATTAGGTAGGTTTTCCCAGTTGTTAGCCACTTTTCAATTTCTCCTCCTTGTAGTATATTGTTGAACTGTTTGGCAATGAGTGGGTGTATAACAGTTAGATGTTTCAACCAAAACCCATGCAGTTCATCTTCACCTGGTGCTGACCAATTTTTGATTTTCTTTGCTCTTTTTTCTACCATTTTTGTTGTTATTACTAGTTCTTTCATTTCAACTTCTGTTTTATTTGCATCCACCTCTTTTAACCAAGCCGCATCCTTGTTGTATTTCTTTGGGTTATCCCATATCTGCTTCCAGAACTGCACTGTTTCTTCCTTGTCAGGTACTGACTGATTCCTTGCAGTTTCTCCATTGATGGATTGGTAGAAACGTTTCTGATTGGATTGAAATTGGAGGTTCTGCCTATAGTTTGCAATTCGAGCTTCATATCTACTGATTTTCCTGGCTATAGCTGTTATTTGTTGCTTTATTATTTCCAGTGCTTCCTTGATCTTCCTTGTTTCTAAGTGGTATTTCTTGATTAGGTATTCTTTGGTCTTCTTGTTCTTCAGCTTCTTTTCTTTCATCTGTTCTAGCTTGCTTGCATGTGATCTTAACTTGCTGATCTTATTTTCTAGTCTAACCTTCCATTTTTCTGGTGCACTGTTTGTTTGTTTTTCTTCTTTGTTGATTTTGCATCCCAGGTATTCTGTTATAACTGCAGCTGTGCTGTACATTAGTTGGTTTGTTTCTTGCAATGAATTGGTGCTTATACTTGATATTGCAATATTTGCATCTTTTAATGCTTGTGCTAGCTGTTTCTTTGGAACAAGCTTCAATGCAGGTAGCCTTATTCTGTTGTTTTTGTGCTGTTCTAGATGCTCAGTTATTCTTTGTTTCAATTCTTTTATTTCTTTAGTTAGAGGGTTTTGTTCTTCCTGAGGAAGAGGTGCCTGGTTTCCAAATGAGAACAGTTGTATATCTCTGCTGGATTCCTTCACTGCCAACTCCCCCTGGTTTGCCTCTACATTCTGAATTACTTCTGGTAAGGCTTTGATTTCTTTGCCCTGGGTAAACCTTTGCAGTTCGTCCAATTCTGTTTCTGTGAATACTTTATTTCGTGTTATAAATCGGCGTTGATCTGCTAGTCTCTGTTCTGTTATTTCTGATTCTGGATGTTGTTCTTTCCAGAACTGGTGCATTCGTTTTAGATATCCTCTTCTTGTTGGACTTGATCTGTAGTAACAGATCATTATTTCTTTGTTTTCCATCACTGTGTATCTGCGACGGGTAAACACCTTTTCTTCCAGTAGTTCTGCAGCTGCTGGCCCTGGTTGCTCAGCCAACAGTCCTGAGTCCTGTAACCCATTTTTCACCAGATATCCAGGAACTCCAATATCTAGTGCGGACCTTGTTAACCCGGGCGACGTCCGAGCCGGTATGGCATTCTGAAATTTACGTCTCACCATATTTTTTATGGGAGAGACACTCTTTGTCTGACTCCTCTGATGAGACCTGTCCAGTATGGTTGAACCTCTAGCATAGCTCTCATCTTCCTCAGAGTACACAAGCCCCACAACCACGTCAAGGTAGTGCCTCACTGGGGGATCATTATTATTATTATTATTATTATTATTATTATTATTATTATTATTATTATTACAGTTCCAGTCCCCAAGAATCTTAGTTTTAGAAGCATGGGAGTAAGATTTACTAAAAAAACTGATAATACAAGAACAGACTAAAGTAACATACTTTGAAATGTTGGACAATTATTGGTTACTAAAATGGTATAAAGCTGGCATATAGGTTTGTGCAGCACTTTGACCCAAGACCAGGAAAAAAGAATAGCAATGATTCTTCTTTAGGGTGTTACTTGTGTTACTGATAATTCCTATGTTCACATTCACATATACTCAATCCCTTTTTGGATCGGGAATCTCCAAAAATTGCACAATCCTAGAGTGCAGCACAAATAAAGCTTAACTTTATAAATTCAGAAGAAATAAACTTGTCTCAATTAGGAACTTAATGATGAGAAATTACTTTTAAGTTTCAAAAACTTTATCCATTATATAAATAACAGTTTTGTACACTTCTTATAAATAGTTAGCAGTAGACCCTATTGTTCACTTTCTTTCTTTCTTTCTTTCTTTCTTTCTTTCTTTCTTTCTTTCTTTCTTTTCTTTCTTTCCTTCCTTCCTTCCTTTTTTCTTTTTCTTCCTTCCTTCTTTTCTTCTTCCTTCTTTTTTTTCTCCCTCCCTCCCTCCATCCCTGCCCATATTCTATGCTCTTGTAATCAAGTTTTGTAAGCCAATGCACTATTAGCCACTCATGGGTGGGGTTATGGGGTTGGGGTTTTTTTTTTTGTTTTTTTGTTTTTGGACTATAGAGAGATTATGGTGTTGGTTAGGGATGGTTACCAAAAGGAGCAAGTGACACAGTTGCACAATACTCATTTGCATAAAGAAAAGAAGCCATAGAATTACTGGAGTGCTCCTGGGCCATAAAAATGTCATTCCCTATAATAAGAAGGATCCTCAATGGAACAGTCTTTGCCCATATTATAGCAAATGAAACTTAATGATGGGCCACAGGACACAGCATTTTGTCTAAAACTCTTTGTGCATACCAGGGTAGCTGAAGGATAAAATTATACACTGCTTCAGTAAACTATCTTTTACCCAAGCCACGTTTGGAAGCAAACGACATTTTTTTTCCCCAAGTCATACTTTTACCCAGGTATAAATTGCAATGGGTACAAATGACAGAACTGCATTTCTTTAGGTGGAAAAAGAGGCAATCATAACAAATTATACTTTTCTAAAGTTATCATCAGTCTCTGTCAAATTGTTCTTCAAACAGCGGTCTGGAAAAACCACCCGATTCGCCTTTAATTTACATAGATGTCTACTTTCCTTTGTGCTACTTCTATCCTTGGGATGGCAACTTCCATTTTTTTGTAAAGGCTTGTGTTGTTCTGAAGGCTTAAAAGATGAAGTATTTTTATCCTATTATCATGCAAATTCTGCTTTACCCCTTAATGATCTATAAACACAAAGGGTTGGATAATCACTCTTCTATAATTATGATGGATTAAGAGAAGGTGAGATGATCTAACCACATCAAAGTATGTTTTCTTAAGCACAAAGAACCCCCAGGTCCAAAGTCTTTTCAGTGCACAAAGCAGAAACAGGGCTTTCACTGCCCAGTCCCTCATCTTAGATTGGCCTTTATTAAATAGAGACAAGCAACAAAGTTTTGCTCACTAACTTCAAGCTTGCTTAATGAAGTCCTAGCTGGTGAAGACTTTCCGGGTTGTGACTACTAATGCTCTCCCAATGTGAGGCTGCTCCAGTCACTCCAAGCAGTTGGTGCTTTATAGTACAATTAAGAGATTTCTTGTTAACAATGTTTAGCTGCCAAACTATTGTTAAATCAATATGTAACAGCTTGGCAGTAAATTCTTAGGGCATGCTTGGAAAAAAAAATATTTAGAAGAAATTCTTCAGAACAAAAAGAAACGGGACACTTCTCTGCTATTCACCAAAGCAGATTTTGATCTGTTTGTTGATTGAGTTTATAGGGCTGCCAAATGTGAACAATCCCAGATACATTAAACCCCCCAAATAAAGCAAGATAATTTCAATTAAAATTCAACCAGATATTAATAGGTAACCAGAAACATTTGTAACTCCCTCCAGATGGAGACTATTATCTTGTTTCAGATTGCCCCATAATTAAGATTCCAGCTAAAATAGTTTAATTTAGCTGAATGATACTACAATTCCCACAAACTTTGGTCTACAATAAGCAAAGATCTTTGGGGAATCTCTATCTATCTATCTATCTATCTATCTATCTATCTATCTATCTATCTATCTATCTACCTCCCTACCTACCTACCATCTGTCTTATAAGGTCCCCCATAAGGCCGCTGGCAAAATTCCGGGCAGCAAATATACAGTGCAAAACAAACAATAACAAAACATCTGTAATAGGTTGTGAAAATAACCTTGGGAGATAGGAGGAAGAGCTGGAGCCAGGGCAACTGTCAGATAAGAGATAGCCCACAGAAGGAATTAGGGTTGGAGAAAGCATCTCAGAAAAGACCCTTCCTAGCTCTCTGCAAAGTGAAAGAAAGTGAGGCGAGAAGTGCTTTTAGGCTTGCAAGATTCTGTTGTTGTAATTTTACAATAAAGGTAGTATCAGTACTCATGATATTGGTTTCCAATAAAACTTCAACAACAAAATAGAAGGTAGAACACCTGCAACATTTATCCATGCTGAAGCTCCCACACTAACAGCCTGATCTTAATTTCTAGGGAACAGCCAGGTCCTTATAACCTTTCAAAAGACCAATAAGATTGAGGTTGTACCTCTGGAAGAAACTGTTGTTCCATAGGCCAGGGTGCCATGCTAGAGAATATCTGCTTCCTAAGCCCATTCTGTGATATTGCCTCATTGATCAGACCCAGAGAATGCCCACTGTGCCAGATGTGGTGACACACTACTGGGGAGAGGCAGTCCCACGAGTAACCTGCCCCCATGCTATGTAGGGCTTTAAAGGTAATAACCAACATCATGAATTGTGAAGCCTCATTCCTCAACTCTACAAATACTTTTAATCCTTGGGTAAGCTAAATACCTATAGAAAAGGGATATACACACGTTTTCATTTTTTCCCTTTTTATAAAGCTATCTTAATATAGATAAAATAACCAGAACAATATCTCACAAATGAAAATAAATATACTATATGCTTGGAAGCTTGGAAGAGTAAATCTTTGATCCCCATGAGACTCAGATTGGATCCTGCCGAACAATATCTCTCTAGGGTGAAAAACTAAGTCATTGACAAGATACTATGCATATAAAAACTATTTTTTTTATTTTCAACATACACCCAGACTTTGTGGTTACTTATAGAAATTTTCCCTGACAAAGTCCAAGAGTAATTCGGTTGTGCAAATGTGAAATGTAGATTCCCTCCACCAAACCTAAAGAATGAAGGATCTATCTATGATCCATTCCCACCAGATGCGGCTTCTGTATCATTTCACTAGAAAATGTATGCACACATATACAGATATGGAAATGAAAAGTAGGGTTCCACCTTCACCAATTTGAAATCAAGATAATTTTCTACCAACCATAGTTGCCAGACTGGCAAAGTACATCCACCAGATCCCAGAAAAAAAAATAATCTGTTCCTGTTCTTATCGGGTTTGCTTTGTTCTGAAATGCAAACGAAAAAGTTTACTTTAAAAAAAAATAACTTTTATTGCAAGATTTCTACCTAGACAATAAGAAATGCATTCAAAGAAAGAAGGAAAGAGGGGAGAAAGGAAAAAAATATAGTAAAATAGATATCAAAAATCAAAAAGAACAGAGCAGAGAGAAAAATTACAGAAAAAAGAAAATAAAAGAATGGAAAACATAGACAGAGAGAGAGAGAGAGAGAGAGAGAGAGAGGAAGAGAGAGGGAGAGAGACGGACGGACAGACAGATGTGAGAAAGAGAGAGAGAGAGAGAGAGAGAATCTTTTGATCCTCTCAGCAGTTATACATACAATTCTAATCAAACCTCTCTGCTTAAAATTACATCATATTTTCCTTCTTTCCTAAACCAGTTCTTTCTAATCATCAAACTATAAGTCATAAAATCATTTTCCTTCTTATGCCCAAAGTCCATAAGGCATGTCTGATCATTGATGAAGGTCAGTAATGACCTTTCTCAAAGAAATCAGTTTATCCATTCCAGCAAGTTCTATCAATTTCACCAACCATTCCTCCATGGTGTGTAATGCCAGATCTTTCCATCTTTGTGCATATAATCTCAGGAAACTTTTTTTTCCCAACCTTGCCCTCCAAATCCTCTCCTATACTGAACTTGACTGAAAATTCACTGTGACTTTTCAATGCACTCTTCATTATTATTTAAAAGAAAAGCTGCTAGGAGAAAAAGGAGCATGTTCCTTCTATTTTAATATTATAGATCAGAGCCATTCTGGCAAGTTTGATCATGTTTTTTTATTTGAATCAAGTCAAGGCCTGCTTTTATAGATCATTTGCACAATAGTCTGGAGTGGTATATGCAGTGAGCAAAAAGAACCAGACTACAAAGGTGAGGAGGAAGGTGAGAATGCTGCCTTTATAAGATACATCTATTCCCAGAACTATTTTTTTTATATAAAAAAAAAGCAATTCAGTCAGTCTGCCTTAGAATATAAGAAGGAAAGAATTTCCTTCTGCGGTTACTTTGTGCTCTGAGTAGCTATTCCTATTGTTCTCCACAAGACAGAAAACTCTTTTCTATAGCTCCTATCTTTCCATTTCAGTTCAGAACAAAACAGAAGTACTGTAAGTAACAATTTTTGAGAGATGACAACAAATGAAATTGTGCAGTCTAAACATTTCTGAAGCTTGGAGACAATACTTTTCAGAGGTTGAGAGTCTTCTGAGAAAGTTTGAAGAGCACTTGAAGCAAATGGGGAGGCTTATTTCAGGACCAATGTGCTGTAGGGTTCAAAATGAGAGCAGAACAGCCACAAAATGAGAATTCCTGGCTTTTGAATGAGAAGCTACCATCAAAACAACACACTCTATCACCTGCGCCTCCTCCAGCTCCATGTTTTATGTGATCATCTTAACCATCCTTTAATACAGAATGCTGCAATTTGTTGTTGTTGTGTTGTTGTTGTTATTATTATTATTATTATTATTCATTAGACATAAACCTCAGTCAACTGAACGTTCAAGTCGGCTGGCGCTGATGATTGACATGGGTTGCTACCAGCATCCTAGGTGTCAACCAGGTACCTCCTTAAAATTTAAGATGTTCCAAGTAGCGCAGTTTTTAGTAACATTGCTGGGGTTATTGCAGGAAGCTGCAGTTTCTTGATGTATTTTGCAAAGTTTTTGGACATAGTTCCCAGTGCCCCAATGACAATGGGTATCACTGTTACACGTTTCATCCATAATCGTGCAGTTTCGATGGCCAGGTTGCAATATTTTCTAATTTTTTCCAGTTCTTTTTCTTCGATTCTGGCATCTCCTGGTACAGCGATATCAATCAGCTGTACACTTCGGTTCTCTATAACTGGGATATCTGGCATGTTGTGTTCCAAATGGCGATCTAGTATTCAAAAGTTCCACAAGATCTTCACCCTCTCATTCTCAACAACTTTTTCCACCCTATGTTCCCACGACTTTTCAGACACAGGCAAGTCGTATTTTTTACACAATGCCCAATGGATTAATTTAGCAACTCGATCATGTCTAGCTTTGTAATCAGTTTGTGTGATTTTGCAGTCACAGATTAGATGTGAAACAGTTTCAACTTTGTCATTGCAAAGTCGGCAATTTGGATTGTCAGTGGATTTTTGAATCTTCGCATTATTATTATTATTGTAGTTGTTGTTGTTATTACTACTACTACTACTACTACTACTACTACTACAAATGCAGGACAATCCAGGAAAAGTAATGTTGAAGACAGACCCCCTCATTGACTTCTCCCCAGCTAGCTACACTGTTAAATCATATTTTTCATTTACCAAATCTCAAAAGAGAAGGCCTTTGCTAGTTTTGCACTGTAATACATTTTGCTTTTGTGGAATTGGACCTTTTGCTAAAATGCAACCTTTGTATTTTGAGCAGACTGGGGAGGGTAACAATTCCTATAATAAAGAATCATTTGATCAGCTAGAAAAGCCCTTTGGGACTTATTCTTACTAGACATTTTCAGGAAGCCCAGGTGGGATTTTGATTGATGGGAGATGGATGTAGCAATATGGATGGGGAGATTATGGCATAGACCCTGTGTTTGCACAACACACTTATTTATGTTTAACTTATTCCTGGTTTACTCAATACATCCAGTTCTCTGGATTTGCAAGATGCATTGAACCATAAATTAATCACGCTGGCTGGGTTTGTGTACTAAGCAAGGCTAACATGTGATGGCTAGCTGTCATGCAAACCCAGCCAGAATGTTTAGAAGAGTCCATTGTGAAGATTGATAGCTAATTTCTTAAAATCCTTGGACCTGTCATTTCTTGGAGGATTCCTAACAAAGACTAAACATAAAACTCGCTTATGCTTGCTTTGGAATATGTTGCATCAACCAAATGACCATATGTTTGGCTGAACAGATGAACTGCCTTCTGTGAGCTTCTGCTGATATTTAACAGCAGAGATAGAGATACTCTGGGTGAAGAAGAATAAGCTAGTTCTTCCTTTAATCTGTGGAGAATCAGGGATTTATGAAAGCATCATTTGATGTTTTCTGTATCTGAGGCTAACATCTCTTCCAGTTACTTCTGTTATGTAACTGTTATGGGACAACAATCGGTCATATGGTTGTCCTAATGAAGATGTATTTTGCACATAATGCTAACTCACAATCTGATTTGTTTCATGCTGGCTTCATGCTCTGTGAACCTAGCCACTGGGTTTATAAACATGGTTAATGGCTCAGTAGCTGAGCCAGGTCACGCTGACATGATCAGAAAGCCACATCTGAAACAACAACAAAATTAGCAGTGAATCCAGTCCTTGTGTTCCCTTTCTGCTCACCACTGGGGATTTCTGCTCCTTGTGGCATGTTCTAACACTTGTAACATTCCATTCCAGACCAACCTTAGAGGTGACAGGAGCTCCTGGGACCTGATGTAGCTCAGGTGTGGGCATTGGAGGCCAAAGTACAGAGCAACACATTCCTGGTTTATGATCAGACTTTGACTTGCTGGAAAAACAAAAAAGGGGGGCAGGCACTGGCACCAAATTAGACAGGGTTCAACCCACCAGAAGGCACAGGAATTCCAAACAAAGCAGAGAAGACATTGCAGGTCTCAGCTCTTGACCCAAGAGGTCAGATATTCTGTTGACAGACATTCTACTGATACAGCTTTCTCTACACCTTGAATACTCTCTTTGAGTGAAAAGGTGCAGGAGGCAAGTCCAGCAGAGTAACTGGCAGGTTGCATTTGACTGCATTATAGAAGGAAGAAGGAACTACTCGTTGTGTAGCAAAAAGGCACCAAATCAAAACGCTTTGAGATTTGTATGTATTTTGTATGGCCTGTATCTGAGCCTGTTGATAAAATGTGAGGTTTCCATCCTCAGAAATAGAAACACAGCGCTAACACAAAATAAAACAACACAAGCAAACTCAGTTCCCTCAAGCAGTGATGCCATCTGTTTTTTCCCCTGAAAGGGTAGCTGTGCTTTTTAACCCCCACATCATAAAAAGACATCCAGAAGAAAGAAATGTTTTCTACCAAGCAGAGATAGGGAAGACTTTGCAACCCCCCGGAGGTTATTAATTCTAAATCTGATGCAAAAGTTATTTCCTGAGAAGAAAACATAGGTGCTCATTACTTGAACGGGCTTTGCCTACCTTCCCTCAGCTTCCTGGGGATGATTATCTATGTGTTTATTTGAAGATACAGCTAGAAGCTGCAGCCTCAAAGAAATGAACACAAAGCATGTTATTTCCTCAGAATCCCAGAAACATCTGCATGATTTCTACCAAGCATCTACCTATATGTTGGTGTCTGAAGAACTAAATTAACATCTATCTGCTGAAAGAGTTTTATCTGGGGGATTTAACATGTCCTTCTTTTCTTAAATAGCTAAATAAGCACATGGGTGTGTAAGTCTGTCCATATTTATCTAGCTCGAGTGTGCCACTTTATTACCTTGTGGGGGCATTCTAATTATTATTAATAATTTAAATTTATTACAGCTGCCTACTCTAGTAAACACTGGGCAGCTTACAAATACCAAACTGTAAAAATAGTTAAAATGGGCAACATCACAAATCTCTTGAACTAAAACACACTTAACAATAGCAAACCACACCAAGGGTTCCAGAGACACATTAACCCAGGTCTGAGGTCAAAGACTGGCTTTAAGGACTTTTTGGAATCCTAGGAGAGAGGATACCATCAGTATCTTTGGGGAGATGCTCTTCCAGAGGATGGGGGGGCCACCGGGGGGCCACCACGGAGAAGACATGCTTCCTCGGTCCCACAAGATGACAGCATTTAATAGAAGGACCTGAAGGATACCCTGTTTGATGAAATATACCAGATGAGCAGAAACAGCTGGAGATACAGTCCCTTGGTTGATGGAAAGCAAGCAACAATATGTTAGTTTATAAGACAATCCTTAGTCTAGAGCAGGGGTGTCAAACTCGCAACGTCACGTGACGTGTCGCGACGTATCACACTTTTTTGCCATTGCCAGCAATGGGGTGGGTGTGGTTTCACTATGATGCATCCGGCCCGTGGGCCGGCAGTATGACACCCCTGGTCTAGAATATCATGAACATGCTTAGGATGAAACTGGTCTTTAAATTTGTGGCATACTGGCTGAATGCGCACCAACTGACTAGTACTGTGTCCTTGCTGATAGCAATGATCATTGCACGACTGTTAAACTGTATTATAAAAAATGATAAACAAAAGCAAAACCATCACACCACAGTAGGAGTTATTATCTGCAAGCCCATCTGATGTGACAGCCATAGCATAGAGTGGATTGTGACCTGAAATATTAAGAGGAGTAAATGGTGACGAGCATCAACTGATGAGCAAAATGTAAGGAAAATAAATAGAGATGTTGTGGGTTTGGGAAATTAAGAGACAGGTGAACAGGGCTAGATGACCTTGTGAAGTAGAAATTCATGAACACAAATCTTAAACGAAAGGTGTAAGCTTAGTTATTAAAGACTAAATATGATATGAGAAAGATATCTCCCTTTGGAATATCATCCTTTCAGAAATTAGACTGACCCCCCACTTTGACACTCTTTCGTAAGTCCTGAAGACTTGGTTTTGCCAGCGGGTCTCGGGAACCCAGAATGAGATGGAGCCCATCAAATGGCTTATTTGCCTGTTTGTTGTTGTCGGGGGTGAGGGCAGGGGACTATAGTGTTTTATTTTTATTTATTTTTTTCTACACTGTGTTTTATTGCTCGTAAGCCACCTAGAGCAGCAGGTCTCAACCTGTGGGTCGCGACCCCATTTGGGGTCGAACAACCATTTCACAGGGGTCGCCAAACAATGCAGTCTGCCATTTTTTCCCCCTTTTCCTTAGCTGTGCTACTTCCTCTTATTCTATTGGCTTTTGAAAGCCAGTAGAATAGACTCTATTCTATTCTTGCTAAGGTGAGCTTTCTGGATGTTTCCACCCCTCCCTGCTGAGCCACTACTAAATGTAAGTAAAAGAGGGCCAGGGGTGGGAGGCCGGCGGGCATAGGGAGGGTTGCTGGTGTGCAGGGGCCCGGTGGGTGGCTTACCTTCCTTGGGCTGGGCCAGCTGGTGGCCCAGCCGGTGGTTGCCCTGCACCCTCGCTGCCGCTTGCCAGCTACGCCTTGGCCGGCACAGGGGGTGGCACCACACATGCGTGGCGCTCCTGGGCCAAGGCAGTTGCTCGCAACGGCCTGTGTGCACCCTCGGCCTGCCCAGCGTGCACTCCAGCCGCAGGAGAGGAGGCGGAGTGTGAGTGCCTCCTCCTGCCCCGCCTGCAGGGAAATACAGGTAGTCCTCGACTTACGATCACATGGTTGGGGGTCACAGCATTAGGAAGGTTGAGAACCACTGGCCTAAAGTCGTTGTAAGCAAATAGGCAGCTATATACATTTTATAAATAAATAAATAAATTTAAATTGTTATAAATGCTTATCAAAGTAGGAATTCGCAATCACTGAATTCCATGTTACAGTCTTCTGAATGATGATGGTGATCACATCATTATAAGTAATAGTAGGGTTTGGAAAACTGTATTTTTCCTTAAAACATGATTGATTTTATTGTTAACAATCAAGGAACTCATGAAGGATGGGTGGGTTATCGGAGGTTCTAGTGATAGTTCAGATCCTGATAAGGTGGCAGTAAGATTGGATCTCAGGTGGAAAAGCAAAAGAAAAGTAAAAGAAGGACGAGAAGATATGCAAAAGCATTTGAAAATAGTTTCCCAAAAGAATGAATATCAAGTAGATGCAGAGAAGATATGGAAGCTGCTTGGAAAAGAATTACTATATGTTGCCAGATTCCACAGCAGTGTGTGGAGTTAAGCCAATGGGAAGTTTGAAAAAGAAGGCCACATAGAATGCTGAAGCAAAACAGGTGTGAAAGAGAAAGGCATGGATAAAAAATTCCACCTGTAGTAACTGCCAGAGGGATCTTGGAGTGCTAATGGATAATCATTTAAATATGAGTGTGCTGCAGTTGCCAAAAAACCCAACACAGTCCTAGGCTGCATTAATAGAGGGATAGAATCAAGTTCACATGAAGTGTTAGTACCACTCTATAATGCCTTGATAAGACCACACTTGGAAAATTGCATCCACTTTTGGTCGCCACAATATAAAAAAGATGTTGAGATTCTACAAAGAGTGTAGAGAAGAACAACCAAGATGATTAGACGACTATAAAATAAACAGTTGCAGAAATTGGATATGTCTAGTTTAATGAAAAGAAGGACTAGGGCAGGGGGTAGGCAACCTTGGTTCTTTTATGACTCGGGGACTTCAACTCCCAGAATTCCTGAGCCAGCCATGCTGAGGGAAAAGATAGAGGTTTCCAAGCTGAGCCATGCTGGCTCAGGAATTCTGGGAGCTGAAGTCCATGAGTCATAAAAGAGCCAAGGTTGCCTACCCCTGGACCCTGACATGATAGCAATGTGCCAATATCTCAGGGCTGCCACAAAGGAGAGGGAGTCAACGTATTCTCCAAAGCACTTGAAGGCAGGACACGAAGCAATGGAGAGATCCAACATAGAACTAAGAGAAATTTCCTGACACTTAGAACAATTAATCAGTGGAACCGACTGCCTCAAGACATTTTGGCTACTCCAACCTCCAACACAGAGGTTTTTAAGAAGAGATTGGACAACCATTTGTCTGAAATTGTATAGGATTTCTGCTGAGCAGGGGGATGGACTAGAAGACCTCCAAGGTTCCTTCCAACTCTGTTATTCCATTGAAATCATTGCAGCATTATTTGGGCCTAGAGAAACAATAGATGAGGAGAAAATTGAAAGAAGAGGGATGAGTTGAGAAGAATAGGAAGACTGGATGGGGTTAATGAGGCCACCTAAAGAATATAAAGCAGTAAAAGGAACAGTATAGGCCAGTGATGGCGAACCTTTCAGAGACCGAGTGCCCAAACTGCAACCCCAAACCCACTTATTTATCGCCGGGTGCCAGGTGGGCATGGCCCACTGAATGGGTGTGGCTGAGTGGTCATAGCAGATTGGGTGGGTGTGGCCAAGGTGGGCATGGTCACCTCAATGTTGCTCATGGGGTGGGACGCCTGTGGGGGGTGGGCAGAGTTGGGGGAGATCTAGGGGGTCTCTGACAGTGAGGTGGTAGGCAGGAGGCTTGTCCTGTGGGGTAAGGCGAAGCAGGGCGGGGGCAGCTGCTGCCTGACACCATTGCCCCCCGCACACAGAGGCCAGGGAGCGCATGGGGGCTGACGGTGTCCATCAGCAGCCACAGCCTTCTGGCCCCTCGACCGGCACACTCTGGGGCTCCACAGCCCATCGTCAGAAGTTCAAAGAAGCCGCCTCTGAGCTGGACAGACAGCCGACAGCTGAGGCAGCAATACAGTGGGTCATGCCCGGGAAAAGGAACGCATGTGAGGCCAGGAGGGATGGGACGGGGGGAGGGAAATCAGCTGTGCCAGTATGCATCTGACCACATGGGACCTCGGTGAGTTAGCAGGTGGCTGGTTGAAGAGGAACAGTTGCCATCTCCAGGGCATGGCGTGCGTGCCCACAGAGAGGGCTCTGAGTGCTGCCTCTGGCACGCGTGCCATAGGTTCGCCACTCCTGGTTTAGGCATAATGAAAACAAAGACATCCACAAGAATAGAGAGTTATGGAGCAATATAACACATGTTGTTTGTATAAACAACTTATACCTTTTCTTTTCTCTTATTTCCTATCTTGGTTTGATTTTGATAATTGCTGGTTCTTTCCCTGCTTTGCATAATGCTGCTTACCCAGAAAGGGAATAGGATGATGGCTATGTATACATTTTCTTTCCCAAATCATAACATCTAAATAATAAAAAAAATTCCTGAGAACTCTTCACAGGGTTACGGAAGAGGTGTGAGCAATCCTGCATGAGCATGGGAAAATTGTAAGTAGCTGGATAGAATTCTAAAATAAAATTGTTTTTGCTTTCCACTAACATTTTTAAAATATTAAACTAGAACTATTCTTTGTATTAGGACATTTTCTTTATATATAGGTAGTCCAGTTCATTTAGTGACCATTCAAAGTTACAACGGCACTGAAAAAAGTGACTTAGGACCATTTTTCACAGTTACAACCTTTGTAGCATTCCCCATGGTGACGTGATCAAAATTCAGATGCTTGGCAAATGGTTCATACTTATGACCGTTGCTGTGTCCCAAGGTCATGTGATCTCCTTTTGCGACCTTCTGACAAGCAAAGTCAATGGGGAAGCCAGATTCACTTAACAACCGGGTTACTCACTTATCAACTGCAGTGATTCACTTAACAACTGTGGCAAGGAAGGTCGTAAAATGGGCCCAAACCCACTTAACCAATGTTTCACTTAACAACAGAAATTTTGGGCTCAATTGTGGTCATAAGTCGAGGACTGCCTGTATATGAAAATGTCCTGCTTCCCTTACAAAGACTCTCATTTTTAAATGGAAGTTACATAACTTTTTTCCCAAATCAGTTGCTCAGTTTCTTTCCTTCAGAAAATTGATGTACATCCTAAGTCCAGCGTTGAATCCAGAGATCACCAATTTTCTTGGGAATTTGGCTTAAGTGTCCTTTAGTGTTTAGCTTGCCAAGCTAATCCTAAACCATTTTCCTGACAAGTCATCAGAGTCTACTTGGCATTAGGGCTCTTAATTTTTGTATGAACATCTTAAGAGAACAGCACGTAGCTCTCAAAGCTAAAGACCAAACACGTCTGTTGAGAACAGATTTTGGAACAGAGTCCTCCGAGCGAATCTCATCAGGAGAAGCAGATTACAAATTCAGCGTAAAGGAGACGGCAGGAGGGAAGCGGCTGCAAGAAAGCTTCTGAAGAGAAGCAGAAACGTCTCCTAGCATTACTCTCGCAATCCAGATGGAATAAAGCGGGATTAGAAGAGACCTTAAGAGCCACACAGGCAAAGAAAACTTGACCTGAAAAAAAGAAGAAGAAAAAAAGCACAGAGCCTGCAGGTGTTTGATTTAAAAGCACGAGGCTTAGATGTGTGTTTACCATGAAGGAATATCTGCAGAAGGATTGTTCCTTTGAGTCTTCACCTATCCTGGGCCTCTGCAAGGTACTGTTTTGAGAACAGAGCTTTGCAATGAGAGAAGAAGGCAGCCTGAAGCATATTGGGCTGAATCTGCTATACAAATAGTCCTCGACTTACAACTGTTTGTTTAGTGACTGTTCAAAGTTACAATGACACTGAAAAGAGTGACTTATCATCAGTTTTCACACTGATGACAAGACAGTTAGGGGATCAAAATTGGAGCACTTAGCACCTGGCATGTATTTATGAACCATGGCGGCGCAGTGGTTAGAATGCAGTACTGCAGGATGATTCTGCTGACTGCCGGCTGCCTGCAGTTCGACAGTTTGAGTCTCCCCAACTCAAGGTTGACTCAGCCTTCCATCCTTCCGAGGTCGGTAAATTGAGGACCTAGATTGTTGGGGGCAATAGGTTGACTCTATAAACTGCTTAGAGAGGGCTGTAAAGCACTGTGAAGCGGTATATAAGTCTAAGTGCTATTGCTATTGCTATCACAGCTGCACTGTCCCAGGGTCATGTGGTCATCATGTGTAACCTTCCCAGCCAGTTGCTGACAAGCAAAGTCAATGGAGGAAGCCGGGTTCGCTTCACGACCACATGATTCACTTAACAACTGCAGTGCTTCCCTTCACAATTGCGTCAAGAAAGATTTTAAAATGGGGCAAAGTTCATTTAACAACTGCTTTGCTTAGCAATGAAAATGTTGGGCTCAGCAGTGGTTGTACATCCAAGACTATCTGTACTCCCTGTAGTGGGAAAACCTAGTTCAGGGGTAGGCAACCACGAGTCCACGAGTCATAAAAGAGCCAAGGTTGCCTACCCCTGAACTAGTTTATCAGGAAGTTTTAGACAAAACTGGTTACATGTATAGTTCTTTTCCACAGAGGAATGAAAAGTGTTATAAGCAGAATAAAATAGCGGATCACTGTAGTCTTCTCCCCCTTCTCCTTCATGTTCGGCAGACATTTGGTGTGCTGGGTTTCCAAAGTACATATATTGTTTTATTTTACATTTTCCTATTGCTGGGCATTTGAAACTCGCTTCTCTATTTTAGGGAGGAAAGAACAGCAAGTGCAGACAGAGAGAGGGAGAGGGAGAGAAAGAGAAAGAAAGCAACAGGTGGCGTTTGTCAGCTTTCGTCAACTGGCTAGAAAATATAGAAGTCATAGTTCAATACATGTCAACAGTACCAGATGGAGCAAAGCTGCTAGAAAGGAGAAGCAACTACTTTTATATAATTATTATTTTTAGAAGGCCGCCTATAGGTAGTTCTCGTTTAACGATCCATTGCTTAGTGACCGTTTGAAGTTACAATAGAGCTACCTAAAATCTGTTTCTACGGTAGCCCCCCCCCCCGGTCACATATCGGATTTTGAATGCTTGGCAACTGGTTTGCATTTATAGCCTTTTGCAGCATTCCATGGTCACGTGACCACCATTTTTGACATTTTTTTTACTTGTTTGCAGTGCTTCTGGTTTCCAGCAAAAAACGCCATTGCGTAAAATAAATTCACTTAATAACTATGGCGTTCTCTTAACAACCGCTATGTTTGCTTAATGAACAGGGCATTCAATTTAAAGACCACCACAAAAAAAAAGGTCATAAAATCAGGCCCGGCCACATGGCAACTCAACAGGCCAGTTTAGCAACCACCATGACATACAACCATAATTCTGGGCTCAGTGAGTATCGTAACTTGAGGACTATCTGTGGTGTGGTGCTATGGTTAAGGTGCTGGACTCGCACCTGAGAGATACAGATTCAAATCCAGCATCATCACGAAAGCTTTGAGCCAGTCACATTTGCTCAGCCTAACCTGAATTTGGTGATCAGATTGATGTGTTATTTCTCATTGTGTTCCTTTGTCATTGTTTATTTCATTGCTCTATTATTTTACTTCCTTTTATGGGCCTTTAATTTTTCTTCCTTTTTATTATTGTAAACCACCTAGAGTAGCTCCATGGCAAGATAGGCAGTAGACAAATTTAATAAATAAATGAAATAAATAAACTTACCTCACAGGATGGGTCTTTGTGGAAAAAAATTAGATGAGATAATACTAAGTAGGTCAGCTTGATTTCCTGGAGAAAAGAGAGGAATTCAATCTACAAAAGAAAGCCAATAAACTATTTTAACTGTGGCCTAAATATAATATGTATAATAACATATGTGTTTCTTTTTAAAGGTTTGCCAGGATTTGCTAGATGAAGTTTGCATACAGGTAGTCCTCGACTTACAACGGTTCATTTAATGACCGTTCAAAGTTACAACGGCACTGAAAAAAGTGATTTATGACTGTTTTTCACACGTATGACCATTGCAGCATCCTCATGGTCAGGTGATCAAAATTCAGACGCTTTGCAATTGACTCGCATTTATGACGATTGCAGTGTCCTGGGGTTTATGCGATCACCTTTTGTGACCTTCTGACAAGCAAAGTCAATGGGGAAGCTCGATTCACTTAATGACCAGGTTACTAACTGAACAGCTGCAATGATTTACTTGGCAAGAAAGGTTGTAAAATGGGGCAAAACTCACTTAACAAATGTCTTGCTTAGCAACATTATTATTATTATTATTATTATTATTATTATTATACATTAAAATACATTAATACATTATACATAATACATTAAAAAAATAGCTGGGAAAGCAGATAATAACAAGACCTGGCAATGGCTAAGAGCAGGAAAATTGAAGAAAGAGACCGAGGGACTAATTCTGGCTGCACAAGACCAAGCCTTAAGGACAAATGCATATAAAGTCAAAATTGAGAAGACAGCAACAGACAGTAAGTGCCGCCTATGCAAAGAAGCTGAAGAAACAGTGGACCACTTGGTAAGCTGTTGCAAGAAGATTGCACAGACTGACTACAAGCAGCGGCATGACAAAGTAGCAACAATGGTGCATTGGAAGATCTGCAAAAAATATCATTTGCCTGTAAGCAAAAACTGGTGGGATCATAAAATAGAGAAAGTCATAGAAAATGATAAAATTAAACTGCTCTGGGACTTCAGAATTCAAACAGACAAGCACCTGCAACATAACACTCCAGACTTAACAATTGTCGATAAGAAAGACAAAAAAGTCTGGATAATGGACGTGGCAGTGCCTGGAGACAGCAGAATAGACGAGAAAGAACTGGAGAAGATAACAAAATACAAAGACCTACAAATAGAAAGACTGTGGCAAAAACATGCAAGGGTAGTACCAATAGTAATAGGCTCCTTGGGTGCAATGCCAAAACAACTGGAGCACCACTTGAACACCATTGGCATTGACAAATTCGCTATTAGTCAATTGCAAAAGGTGGCCTTACTGGGAACTGCTTCCATCCTGCGACGATATCTGTAAAGCATCAAACATCCACATCTGCCTATCCCAGGTCCTGGGTAAGGACTCAATAGGTAGACAAAATGCCAAATCCAGTCTGAACATCTGGCTGACTGTGTGATGATCCATAATAATAATAATAATAATAATAATTACTACAAATACTTGGGTATCCTTCAAGCTGACAACATCAAGCACACTGAAGTCAAGAAAAAGATAGAGGTGAATATATCAAGAGAGTGAAGAAGATCTTAAAGTCCAAACTCAATGGAGGAAATACCATAAAGGCAATCAACACCTGGGCAATTCCAGTCATTAGATACACAGCTGGAATAGTGGACTGGACTCAAGCAGAACTAAAAGCAATGAATAGGAAGATCAGAAAAATAATGACAATGAATCATGCCCTTCATCCACAAAGTGACATTGACAGACTTTATCTACCAAGGCAAATAGGTGGGCGTGAAATGCTGCAAGTACATCAGATGGTTGAAGAAGAAAAAATGGCTTTGCAAGAATATCTGAAGGACAATGATGAAGATGCACTGAAATTAGTATATCAGGAAGGCTTACTAACTACTGGAGAGACCAAACTGGCCTACAAGAAAGACCAAATGAAGAACAGAATAGAGGCATGGGAAAACAAAGCACTACATGGCCAGTACATTAAAAAAAAGCTGGGAAAGCAGATAATAACAAGACCTGGCAATGGCTAAGAGCAGGAAAGAGATCGAGGGACTAATTCTGACTGCACAAGACCAAGCCTTAAGGACAAATGCATATAAAGTCAAAATTAAGAAGACAGCAACAGACAGTAATTGCCGCCTATGCAAAGAACCTGAAGAAACAGTGGACCACCTGGTAAGCTACTGCAAGAAGATCGATCAGACTGACCACAAGCAACGGCATGACAAAGTAGCAACAATGGTGCATTGGAAGATCTGCAAGAAATATCATTTGCCTGTAAGCAAAAACTGGTGGGATCATAAAATAGAGAAAGTCATAGAAAATTATAAAATTAAACTGCTCTGGGGCTTCAGAATTCAAACAGACAAGCACCTGCAACGTAACACCCTGGACTTACAATTGTTTATAAGAAAGACAAAAAAGTCTGGATAGTGGACGTGGCAGTGCCTGGAGACAGCAGAATAGACGAGAAAGAACTGGAGAAGATAACAAAATACAAAGACCTACAAATAGAAATAGAAAGACTGTGGCAAAAGCAAGCAAGGGTAGTACCAATAGTAATAGGCGCCATGGGGGCAATCCCAAAACAACTGGAGCACCACTTGAACACCATTGGCATTGACAAATTCGCTATTAGTCAATTGCAAAAGGCGGTTTTACTAGAAACCGCCTCCATCCTACGACGATATCTGTAATACCATCAAACATCCACATCTGCCTATCCCAGGTAAGGACTCGATAGGTAGACAAAACGCCAAATCCATTCTGAACATATGGCTGACTGTGCAATGATCCATAATAATAATAAATACAGTTGGAAGGGACCTTGGAGGTCATCTAGTCCAACCCCCTGCTCAGGCAGGAAACCCTATACCATTTCAGACAAATGGCTGTCCACTCTCTTCTTAAAAACTTCCCGTGTTGGAGCATTCACCGCTTCTGGAGGCAGGTTGTTCCACTGTTTAATTGTTCTAACTGTCAGGAAGTTTCTCCTTAGTTCTAGGTTGCTTCTCTCTTTGGTTAGTTTCCATCCGTTGCTTCTTGTCCTGCCTTCAGGCACTTTGGAAAATAGCTTGACTCCCTCTTCTTTGTATCTGTAGTCTGCTAGGACTGGAATGAAAAAACATATTGAATGGAGTGCTATAAATGTTCTGAAGGGGTCTGGTGGTCTCTTTTCGGAGGAGCAGAGTTTATTAAAAGGCATAAGCTTTTGTGAGCTACAGCAGACTTCATCCGATGCCTTATTTCGCCACACCATCTGTCTGACAAAATAAGCTGTAACTCGTGAAAGGTTAAACCTTTTAAATAAAATCTGTTGGGTCAGTAAAGAAGCTACTAGAACCCTTCCTGATTTCTGCTACTGTAGAGTAACACCACTCTCCTCTTCAAGTGTCTACAAATGTTTGGAACTGAGCAAAATTCAGTGGCAGAACTGATCAAATAATCCCCAACAGGAAGCTTTTCCTGGCCCAGTGATATAGGGAGGAAGTCTTCTATCTTTAATTTCTAGTGTGTTAGGCGGCAGGAACAGAATCTGTAAAAAAAAATAAAAAAGGTGGGAAGGTCACTATTGCATTATGGCACCCAGTAGCTTTTACATACTGTATGTCTTAAAAATTAGCATTCATTTCATCTCCCTCATTTGCAGCTCGAGTTTATTTGCTGTTTCCCCAAATGAACATTTGGCCTGTGGGAAATGGGTGTATTATGGAACATGAGCACTGACAGACCAGCTTGTTCAAACTTATGCCTCATTCTGGGCTTCCTGAGCATTGAAATCTGCTCTCTAAATTGTGCCAGATATTTCTCTTGCTCTTTTTTCTATTTTTTTTTCTCTTCATTTTAAAGCAAGGCTTTCAATTTGGTAAACAAGGATATGAGTCAGTCTGTGTCTATGATAACACAGATTGAATCACATCCTCTGTAAGGTCACCAGCAGTGGTGTAGCACCAGTATAAGGAAATGTCATGAAGCTTGTTTGCAAATCTATGTTCATCGTTCCTTTGCTGAACTGTTAAGTGATGACTTGTTGTGGATGAGGGTGGGCCATGTCAACAAAGACAGAACTTGCACATGATTTGATGTCAATATTTTTGGTGGGAAGAGTTCATACATTCGTTGGAGAAATCTCTGTTAGTGATGATCAAGGATTGAGAGATCAGATGGCATGCGGATAAGTAATAAATACATGATCCAACCTGATGATGGATTACTTTTTTATATAACATATGCACATTTCTAAATCTGCTTTAATTCACAGAAGGTTATTTGTGATCCTAATCTTATATGGGGTTGGCCTTCACTTCATTAGGAACAATGTATTTGCTGATTTAAGCATAAATAAGACCCTTCTCTAGAGTCCATTCCCATGGTACATTGGTTACATTCAAGGAAAGGAATTTTGGATTATGTTATTTCTTATTACACCAGCATCATCACTCCTGAGGATAACAGAATTCAACTCAACCACCTAGCTAGTTTTTCCATCTGTCTAGGTTCTTGTTTACATTTACTCAACAGAGAGACCTAGACATTATTCCTGCTCTGTCTGTGTGGCATTTTGACTGGGTAATTATTGGACTTGATTCCTAGCAGAATAACAGGAGTTATTCCTGCTCAGGCAGGAAACCCTATACCATTTCAGACAAATGGTTGTCCAATCTCTTCTTAAAAACTTCCATTGTTGGAGCATCCACAACTTTTGGAAGCAAGTTGTTCCACTGGTAAATTTCTCCTTAGTTCGAGGTTGCTTCCACTGGTAAATTTCTCCTTAGTTCGAGGTTGGTAAGTTTCCAACCATTGTTTCTTGTCCTGCCTTCAGATGCTTTGGAGAATAGGTTGACCCTCTCTTCTTTGTGTCAACTCCTTAGATACTGGAATACTGCTATCATGTCACCCGTAGGTCTTCTTTTCATTAAACTAGACATACCCCATTCCAGCAATCATTCTCAAAATATCCCAGACAAGCAGCTGCTATCTTATTCGATTGGCCTTAAACCCAGAGAAGAGCTGTAGAAGCTTTGCTGCTTGGGAGGTCCCCTTCTCCATTCCATACAAAAAATCCAGCTGCACTTAATACAGAAGGGGAAACAAAGAAGAGTCTACACAGCACATACCACACTCTGATCTTCAAGACTTTGCCTCCCCACTTTGGCAGCTCTCATCTTTGCCTGTGAATAAAGCATTTCTGACACAGATCTTGTTCGGGCTGCAGCTCAGACTATGATGGCTTATGTCATCTCTGCACTGTTTGTTTTTTCAAAAAAGAAAATAAGAAAGGTAAAGAGATGTCGTATATTAATCCCCAAAAGACTCGGATCTTTAGTACCGCTTTGTAGAAGATAAATTTTTTCTTCCTTCCTTCCTTCCTTCCTTCCTTCCTTCCTTCCTTCCTTCCTTCCTTCCTTCCTTCCTTCCTCTCTCCCTCCCTCCCTCCCTCCCTCCCCTCCCCTCCCTTTCTCCCTCTGTAAATAAGCCCCATTAATGCACAAGGCCTTATTTCTAAATAAGAATACAATTGCTCTGCAGATGGGCAAAATGGTCTTTGCAATACCAGCACAGCCTCAAGTTTCTTATAACAAGGAAGTCTTCCGATGTTTAGCTTGAAGTTTTTTTGTTTGTTTGTTTTTGTATAGCTGTCTCAAGCTGCGTGTTTAGATACCTAAAGGGTATATGCTGACCCAAGACATGTTGTTGCTTGAGGCAACCCATGCCATGCCTTGTGCAAATATCAACTGGGCTGGCAGTTAAACTTTCTTCTGTCCTGGAGATGGGAGATTGTGCCTAAAGGCAGGAAGCTGGCTGGGAGAGCATGTCAGAAACCATAGGCAGAGTTTCCCTCCTCCAACTTTTTTCCTGCTGCTTCCCAGCATCCGCTGCCCAAGGCAGTCACCTTCTTCCGCCTAGGACTTGGGGTGGCCCGTCGGGTGTAACAAAAGTTGGTGTATTTTTCCTGGGAAATGCAGCATTGCACGGGTGGGATTTTAAACAGAGAAGCCCAAGGGTGCTTTGTGTTTTCTCAGTTGAACACTATTTCCCCAAACACAGTTTCCCTTATAGCATTTCAAACAGGTTTTGTGCAAACAAACCTGCTGGAATCTCAGTGGGAGAAAAGCAGTTTGGGGACATGTAGAGAACAGGTTGCCTCGAGCCTTCATTCCTCATTTCTTGTTCCACTATTAAAAAAACAACAACACCTCTTTAACGTTATTCCCCAGTCCCAGGAAAAAAAATACTTTGCATCCATGCATTTGCTGGATAACGTTCATTGGTAAATGGAGTGGGGGGGGGGGTAGGTGCACAAGATAAGGGACCGATTTCTTCCAACATTGACAGGTTGTCCTCGACTTACAACCGTTCATTTAGTGACCGAAAAAAGCAACTTACGGCCATTTTTTCACACTTGCCACATTGCAGCATCCCCGTGGTCACGTGATCAAAATTCAGGCGCTTGGCAACGGGCTCATATTTATGATGGTTGCAGTGTCCCGGGGGGGGTCATGTGTGATCAGCTTTTGCGACCTTCTGACAAGCAAAGTCAATGGGGGAAGCCAGATTCACTTAACAACCGGGTTACTACCTTAATAACTGCAGCGATTCACTTAACTGTGGCAAGAAAGGTCATAAAATGGGGCAAAACCCACTTAATAAATCTCTCACTTAGCAATGGAAAATTTAGGGCTCAATTGTGGTTGTACATCGAGAACAACCTATATACTACAAAATAAATCCCACTTACCATATTTTCCAGCGTATAAGACAACTTTCTAAAGCATGCAAATCGGCGCCGAAGTCGGGGGTTGTCTTATACTCTGAGTCGTCTTATATGCCGGAAATTATGGTAGTTTCCTGCATATAAGACAACTTTCTAGGCATGCAAATCGGCTCCGAAGTCGGGGGTCGTCTTATATGCCAAGTCGTCCTATACGCTGAAAAATACGGTAGTTTAGTAAGATGAAAGCCATGGTGTGGTGATTAAACTATCGGACTAGAAACCAGGAGGCCATGAGTTCTAATCCTACCTTAAGCAAAAAGCCAGCTGGGTGACCTTGGGCCAGTCACTCGCTCTCGATCCCTGGAGGAAGAAAACAATGGCAACCACTTCTGAAATCTTTCCAAGACAACTGGTGACTAATCCAGGCAGTTGCCAGGAGTTAATATTCAGTGGAAGGCACTTAGGAAGCAAATAAGTAAGACTTATTTCCAGGTAACTGGGCATCAGAGTACAACCATTGCCTTTTGCGGACATTCTTCCCCCCCCCTCCCCAGAGCAGAGACATCAGGGCCTATTTAAGAAGAGAGAGCAGGTGACACTGGAAGCTTAATTTTAGAGTCTAGAATAGACATGAAAGGCAAATGCCACGCTGTGATGCACAGAAAATGACAACATAGGCAGAAATAATTTCTTTGTCGGTAGCATCAGTTAAGCCTCTCCTGAAACATCCCAATCAATCTGGAGCAGAGCAATAGAGCAAAGAAAGAGCAATTTAAAAGGCTTGATACAAGAACAACAATAAACAGGATGCGGTTGGACCGAAGGGTATAAGGAAACCTAAAAAAGGAGGTAGAAGGAAGGTTCTTGAGCTGCCTATATTTTTCAGAAAGAGTGAAACAGGAAGCCTAGAAATTGGTTCCATCAATCTATGGAATGAGAGAATTATGATTTCTTTGTTTTATTGTTGGATCAATCTACATGCTGCCAATCTCATGAATGGGTAGCTAATAATGTGAAATAGATAGATACAGTAGATAGATAGATAGATAGATAGATAGATAGATAGATAGATAGATAGATAGATAGATAGATAGATAGATAATATATAAATGATAGATAGGCAGATAGGCAGACAGAGACAGATATAGATGATAAATAAATGATAGATAGATGATAGATAGATAAATAATATATAAATGATAGACAGATAGACAGAGACAGACAGATATAGATGATAAATAAATGATAGATAGATAGATAGATAGATAGACAGATAGATGATTGATAGATGATATATAAATGATAGATAAATATAAATGATAGATAGACATATAAATGATAAATAAATGATAGATGATAGATAGATAGATAGATAGATAGATAGATAGATAGATAGATATGCAAAGTTTCTTTTTAAAAGTAAAACTACAATGATCCCTGAATATAAACCAAAACAGAACAATTAACAAATCCCTTCCATGGGCTCTCTAACCATAGCATATTTCAGCAGTTTAGAGGCATTTTGTTCTTTTTAGCCTAATCATGGCAGATGCAGGGCTTGGATAGAGCTAATAATGAGGGGACTAAGCCAAGACTTTGTTCCTCCTCCAGAAGGCATCAGTGGGAGGGTCTAATAAAAACTGCAGATACGTCACCACTGCAGCCATTCTATGAGTGCCCTGAGATTTATCTAGGCTCCTCTGGCTTTGCCCTCTAGTGTAGTGGAGGCTGCTATCCTATGGCCACCACCAAAGTGGAAGATCTCTGTTATCTTAAGTTTTTCATGACTTGCACTTTATCATAGCATGAATATACCTCAGCAATGTTCCATTCATTTCATTCCTATCCCATATCTGATAGAGCCTAGAGTTACCTTTTGCTGTTCCAGTTATAGTGTTTTCCCTCTTAAGCAAATAAGAAGCCAAAGCAATGATTATTAAATGAATGATTCTGTTAAAAATCCATCCAATATTTGGCACTCCATTGCTGAGGAATTCTCTGGATAATAATAACATCCAACTGAACCCTTCCTTCCTTCCTTTTTTCCATCTGACAATTTTTTTTTAATTTTTATTGCTGGTTATCCCTTCAGCTGCTGGCGACTGAATCTATATATTTGGTGCCAAAACTACCACCTCATCTCACCCCATTTTTATTCAGATACATCCATTTCCCTGCTTTGATTGCTTGGCTAAATTTCTCACCAACTCAGCAGTTGGTGACATTCAGTCATTCTTCTGATAACTGTCCAATCCTTACTAGGGGAAATAAAACTGCATAGGCTCCAAAACCTGGAATTTGCTTCCTAATAGACATTCTTTCAAGATAATTGACCAAGTAACAGATTTTTATTTTCATGAGTTAAAAGGCTCCAGTTCCTTTACCCCCACCTCTTTTGAGCTGCATCATATTTGACCGGAAACATGTCCCATTTATAAATCTTTTACAAGATTTACTTTTACTTCCAAATTCTTGAATTCAAAATTCAAAGAAGATAATGCATGAATTTGTTAGGACTGTATTTCCTCAGCACTTTTTCTCCCTCCTTCTCTCTCTCTCTCTCCCCTCCCTCCCTCCCTCCCTTCTTCTCTCCCCCTCTCCCTCTCTCCACTGCCTATTGGTGCTACCTACCATTTATAAATTAATCTGACTCCCATTAGTAGCTCCTCTTCTTTTTAATGCTTTTGATATTGATTGTTTTTCTACACTGATGCTTTGAATGCAATTTGAATCGTGAATGTTGCATCTTGTGTTGATTGTCTGGAAATAAGACAGACACGATAATATTGTTTCACATTAACTGCTCCATATCCCCGAAGCCTATAATATGACAGTGCCGTGTGGTTCAAGCCAACCCTGTTTAACCAAGCTCCTGACATCTACAAACCAGGCAAGCACCAAGAAACTCTGGCAGAAGATCTCATGCTGTTATGGCATCGGAGTCATGCACCAATAACTCAGCATCAGCTGTCATCTTCAGTGCTGGGCGCCTCAGATTCACAGAGGTTACCTACCAAGTAAAGAACTGCAGGCAGCTTACACTGCTGCTGAAAATAATTGAGCAATAGGTTCACAGCGGGATGTGTCCTGAATTGTTCCTTGTGAAATTATATACTTTTAACCTGGGGGGGGAATAATAATTTGGGAGAGAATGTCCCCCACCACCACCCACTTCCCATTTTCAGTAAAAGCTGGAGAGGTGCTTTTCATTTGCACTCTGAAAAGGAATCAGACTGAAAGTTATGCTGCTAGGCATAAATATTGGGAAAACAACTGCAGTAGCTATCACTTTGGTGATTAGATTAGGTTGGTCAAGACTTCTCTGCAAATTGCACTGTTGCTTACACAAGGCTTCCCTACTGAAACACAGAAAGAGCCAATATTCGGCAGAGGAATTATATCTAAATTGGTATGCTAAACTGGCTGTTTCAGGAAAAAAAGAGAACTTAGGTAGACCAGAACAGGCTACTTTACATCCAGTGATTATATGGCATACTATTCAGAGTATAAGGGACCCATGAAAGAATGGAATGACAACCCTATTCCAAAGGGAGATTGCTAATTATGAGTTCATCAATACTGCAATCATCTATAGGATCATATTTTAATGAATTAGTGGGTAGTCAGAGAAAATCAATATTATAAAAGGTATGGCCATACTCCTGATTCAGTGGTAGAAGAGACCAAGGAATTGCATGGCAAATTGCAAAATATGCTAAATACAATGTGTTGAAAAGATATAAGTAATTAAAATGCCAAAGGTGGTGAAACAGAAGAATCTGGAATTACAGGAAGATTTTGGATTGGGTAAAGACAATAAGACAAAGAGTGTGTCAATAAAGTTGTGAAGATAATTCTTTGTTATGCCAATACCTAAACACAACTCTACAATGTTCAGATGGGCAACACTGGAATCAAATTGTAAATCATCACCATCATTGTCATTGTCATCACTGAAAATTGCAATCTATTCAGACAGGATGCTTTTTCCAAAAGATAACTGGACTGTCTTGTGTGTTTTTTTCTGTGAACTCTTTCAGTTGAAGAAGCTTCCTGGATGAGAAGCAAAACATTTTCAAAGAAAAAAACTAAGAAAGTCCAATGGCCAAAAAGCATTTCTGGAACACCTATGACCTGGAAGATTGAGAATCTCCATAGACATTCAGCCAGGGCACGTCTATGTATAGTTTGTAGAATAAACCATGAGTTATTGATGTCAGTTATAAGGATTATGCTTTAAAAGTAACCTGCAAGAAATTTAATCAGAATGTAAGATCAGTCTTAGCGTTTCAGTATGTTCAATGTATGCAAAAGAGAAAGTGAGCAGCTACTGGAAGAGATAATAGATTTTGCATAAACTGGAGGGGACAAATATTCCCAAAATTTCAAAGAAGAAAAGTTCCAAGTGACTTTCAGAGCAAGCTCTCATGATAGCCAGAGAAAGCTGGAAGATAAAAGCTACAGATAACTAGAACAACATATAATAACCGAACACAGACTTTCAGCATCAAGCAAGTCTGAACAAGAAAAGGTATCTGTAAATAGAGAAAAATAACAAGAGAGGGAAAGTAGAACTTTTAAAAAAGATGATCAGAGAAATCACAGCTCAGATGCAGCTGCTCAAGAATAATCATGGATGTGATCTAATAGAGACAAATGGGATAAAAAGAAAATGGAACGACTACACTGAACCCTTTTACAAACCAGATTAAATGATAGAAGCATTTGTACAGAGATTTAGAAACTGTTTCCATTAGAAAGTGAGGTATATAAGAAGCCGTAGGCCAACTGTCAAACAGAAAAGCAGCAGAGGCAGATGAAATACTTCATGAATTGTTTAAAGCTATAGGCAAAGAGGCAATTAAAGTGCAAACATCTTGGTGATAATAAATATGGAACAAGTCTTTATATTCAAGAAACTAAGGTAAATCTAGGTATATAATTGCATTGGAATGACCTTGGAAGAGCTGTAGATTGTCTCTGGAGACAAGCAGGATGGCACGCATTCCTCCATGGAGTGTCTATGGCAGGGGTCTTCAAACGTGGCCCTTTGATGACTTGTGGACTTCAACTTCCAGAATTCCTCAGCCAGGCACACTGACTGAGGAATTCTGGGAGTTGAAGTCCACAAATCATAAAAGGGCCAAGTTTCAAGACCCCTGGTCTATGGGTCAGCCTGACTTAATGACATATAAGGATGTACTTGAAAATCTTACGGGATGGGGGAAAAAGGCCCCAAGAAAATTAGAAGAAGAAAAAATCATCTATGAAAAACATGAAACTCGTGATCTATGTTATTCATAGAACGAAACATAGGACTGGAAGGCACCTCAGAAGTCTTCTAGTCCATCTTATACATCACAAATGAAGAAAACAAAATCTAACCGTGGACTTTTTGCTTTATTGGGAACATCTGGAATTTTGAGATGTTATGAGTATTCCCATAAAAATAGAATGAGGCAAACGTCTTTTTCTTTACTTCCTCTTTTGCCACTCGGGTGTCGAGGGAGAGATAAAATTCTGGTTCTTGCTCTTCTGGCAGCCTCAACCATTGTTAACTGATGTTGTTTAGTGTGTTTTTTGATGTTGTCTTCCATCTTCTTCTGGGTCTGCCTCATGTTCCTTCACCTTTTCCTCTTTTTGTGTATGCCTTGTATGGTATGGTATCCCCTGAGATGATCGATCCCACGAATGAGGTGACCAATCAGAAAAATATCTGTGTATCAAATAACCCCACTTACAACCTAGCTTACCGTTGCCTTTTTTCTAAGCACCTTCAAACAAAGCATTAAACGTTTGGACAAATAAATATATCAGAGGCTGAATCTTTGCTTTGTAACATACTAGCTTTCTTCTATTTTCTTTAAAAGACACATTGAGAAATTAAAATAAGATACCTATAGGTGCCATGTTGTTTCTCCCTTTTAATCACAAAAATTAAATAGGAGAACAGAATCAATTCCCTCTATAAATCAATGCCCTCTTACTAAGGGTAAAGCATTTAATCTAGATATGATGATACCTGTTACTAAACAAGACCTCTGTCTCTCAGTCCTCAAGCAGTTAAATTGGGGTGTTACTTGGAGTGTGTAGGGCAGACATGTCAAACACAAGGCCTGGGGGCCGAATGTGGCCTGCAAAGTGGTTTCATGTAGCCTGCAAAGCCATCCTGGAAACAGTGAGGGAATGGCCCTTGCTGCCTTAGCCCTGGCCCAGGCCGGCCGGGAGCCAATGTACAATTTTGTGGGGGTCATCTATGCTGAAACGCATTCAGTCTTAGCTCCACAAGGCTGTCTAGAAACAGCGAGGCACCAGTCCCTGCCGCGTCAGCCCTGCCCCCTGGGTACATGCTGAAGAGGTGTGACCCTTTGTGAGGAATGAAGAAATGGACCATGCCTTGATACTTGCCCCGGTCCAACCCCCTTCTGCCAGAGACCTCAGATCTGTCCCACTCCTGCCCAGGCCCCCACAGTCACCCTTAACGCGAACGATGTAGAGCTGGCTACACCCACCCAGTAGGCCACACCAACTCCATCCACACTCACCCACCCTGGCCCCACCCACTCGGCCCCCTGAGGGCAACCACAATGTTGATGCGGCCCTCAATGAAATTGAGTTTCATTGGTGGTGTAGGGTGCTGTGTTTTTTTTGTTTATTTTTTTTTTGTTTGTTTGTTTTAAGAATGAAGGATGGGTCATTTTAATGCTGGGGTAAATCAACAGCTGAAAAAACTCCTCCTCTGAAGAAGTCTGGATTCTTGATATAAAATAATCCACTGTGATTGCTCTTGGAATCACACAGCTGTCTTCACACTAAGTTTTCTGTATAATAAATATATCTGGCAGAAGGCTCCAAATTTAGATTTTATGATATCTTTAGCCAGCTTCTTCCACTGCTGATTCGTTTTCCAGTTAAAACCCTCCCTTCTTGCCCCAATGCTCAATCTAAACTAACAACGTGAAATGGATTTGGATGAATCCCAAGATAAATTAAACAAATTGAAAAGAGTTCTGTGGGTCTCTCAGATGAATGGGATTTTCTCCAAAGCCACCAAAACCAAGCCTAAGCTTTGTCAAATTTTTGTGAATACTTTGGCACTTGGAAGGCCCGCAGAGCGGCAAGCAGCCTGCAAAAAAATAACTTATTTTATTTTTGTGTCTGTTAGAAATGCTGAGATTAGTTTTTTTAAAAAGGGAGGGGGAGACAGAGGATCTGGAGAACTGAAAAGTCCACCTTTTCATCATGAGAATTAATTGCCCAGGGTTTTCTTTTCTTCCTCCAATTCTTATTCATCCTTCCAGCTAACAGAGAGTTCTGTATGAGAAGTTAAAGCCTGAGGTCTTGAGGCATAAATGGGACACGTTCAGGACGGCAGGAGAGATCCTGTCACATTTGCTGGAGATCCTGAAGTTCTTTTGGGCAACCACCAGAACTAATGTTCCAGCATTGAACTTCTGGTCATATGATCTCTGTGGTCAAAATTTGTGGATGAAGGACGGGCTTGGAGGATGTCCTGCTAAGGGATTTTGATTAGTCTTGTTTTCTCTTCCTGCCTTCTATAAGGAGAAATGACTATAAACCTCTTATCATTTAAAAGCAGCTGCAGGGCGAGCATTTGATTTCAAGCTCCATATTATGCTGTCATCCGTATTACAGGCCTTCCAGGAAAGAGCTTCTTGTTCATTATTTTTTAAATTTATTTATGCTGCTGCCTGATGGGCATGAGGACAACAGTTCTCTCAGCAATTGTCTCTATAGAGATAGAATTCCTCTGAATATAGAGGTTGAAATCCTCCTATTCACCCCTCTCCTTCCACTTTCCAAGATAAAACTTCCGCAGAGATGCCCACAGGCTGCATCTCAGGAAAATCAAGTCTTACTTCCCCAAATCAATCATAATTTTGTCCGTGGTTTTAACATCGTTCTTCATGCCCAGCCTTCCTAGCCTGAGACCCACCTGTGTTGTTTTTATTGTTATCGTGATCTATGCAAATCATAAACTGGTCGAATGTATGTGCAAATTAACTGAAGGTTGTATTTCACTGATTGCCCACCCAACTGCAACTGGATCATTTTATTCCACTAATGATTGATCAGGCTAAAGGTCCTCCTTAACAATTGTTACATAGCAATGCAATTATTATCATAAAGCAATAATAGCCTTGGTCCACAATCAAAATCTAGCGTCAGCTGCCATCAACAGCATGGCAGCCCAGCAGATAATCTCTGTATGAAATACCCATCATATTCTCTCAATATATCATATTCTTTAAATATATATCATATATAAGCATTTTATCAGAAAATCACTCGCTTTCTTTAAAAAATAATCCGAAATATAATCAATTTGCAGAATTTTTCAATTGCAAGATCAAACTGCTCATTGATTTTGGAGACCTAAATATATGTTTAGGACAAAAAAAGGAAATCCTCATCTAGAAAACCTAGAAAACCTTGTTTTTTGTAAACGGTTTTAAATGCATATAAATTGAAATACCTTTCCATTTCTTTTGTCAATAATGCGTGTTAATCACATTTCTGTCAGAAATATGTGTTGCAAAGCTCTTGCTTCTGGGAAGGTACATGTACTCACATACACACACACACACACAAACAAACACAGACACACACAAACACACAAAGGAATATGTCAGTATTCTCAATTCTTTGTCCTGGAATACTACACTGGAGGCTGACTTTGAATATTCTGAGGATATATAGGTGTGAAAACTAGTTATTGTGACAAAGGAAGTCATCCAAACTCAGCAAGGCTGAGTGGATCAGATAAAGCTGACACCAAGATAAATATGTTTTACATCCTTTTTGCAGAAGTTTTGCTAATCTAAATGGTTCCAGCTCTTCCAGAGGACATGGAAAAGGAAACAGAATGCCAAACATTATGGTAAGCAGAAGTTTATAGATCTCTAACATCTTGCCCTAATTTGTAGTTTCCAAATACAAGTCAAACATTGTGTTTCCCTCCAATCTCGCATCAGCAATCTGAGCTTCTACATTATAGCAAAGCCCTCCCGTCAATGATTTGAAAACTTCTGTGAAATTAGTATGTGAATTTTGCATTCATGCTCTTGATTGCCCATAGTGTTTTTGACAGCTTACTGTCATTTTCTTTAAAAAAGTTAGCATTCAGATAGGAGCACTAAGCCTCTAGTTGACTTACCACATTTATTTTATTCAACAAATGAAAAAAAACAATAAAGCCCTTGAGAGTGGCATATCCTTGACAAATTGTAATGTTTCATGTGGTAAAGGGGGATGATTATGAAACATGTGATTTGGAGAGCAATCACATTAACCCTATTTAATTTCAGATCCAGTTAAGCTTAAATGAATAGAACTCTATTGATTTTTGTTCACGGCTCATGGACTACTTTGGGGAATATGACCCCTTTGGGAGAATAAATTGTAGAAAAACAGAAATACCAAAAGTTTTGGAGGCATCTTGTCTAATGATCCTATGGCACAATCGTGGGCCTTGCACACTTCAGAAATCTATATATGCTTTTTAAGAACATGAAATCCAACTGCAAAGAGGTAACTTACTCTTGGTGTATAATCATTGCAACCATTATTGTTCTTCTAGTTTTTCTTTGATTCCCACTGAAGTTCCTGCATCTAAGGGTTTTTTTTCTCTGCTGCTCAATATTGTGGATAACTCCTGATCTTGCTATTTACTCCAGTAAGAAGAGAGAGAGGGAGAGAGGGAGGGAGGGAGGGAGGGAGGGAGGGAGAGAGAGAGAGAGAGAGAGAGAGAGAGAGAGAGAGAGAGAGAGAGAGAGAGAGAGAGAGAGAGAGAATGAATGTAAGAGCATTTAAGAACCAAAATTAAACTTTATTATTTATTAATCACATACACGGATATATAGCCCCCATCTCACAAAAATGCCACTCTAGGCAGCATACAAATACAGTAATAACAACAAACATAAAAACAAGCAATATATTTTCTAAACCAGTGGTTCTCAACCTTTTTAATGCCGCGACCCCCAACTGGTCGTAAGTCGAGGACTACTCAACTGGTGCAGCACTGTTTGCAGAATGGGACTTTTGGCAGGCTCAGCAGGGCAGAGACAGCCTAGACAATTTCTATTGGCTTTTGAAAGCCAATAGAATTAGACTCTATTCAAGAGAGTCTATTCTATTGGCTTTTAAAAGCGAATAGAATAGAAGGGAGTAGCACAGCTAAGGAAAAGGGGAAAAAATGGCGGACTGCGTTGTTTGGCAACCCCCATGAAATGGTCATTCGACCCCAAATGGGGTCCCGACCCACAGGCTGAGAACCACTGTTCTAAACCCATTTTTTCTTTCTGTATGACTTCTTGCTTGCCTTGCCCTCAATATAGTCCAAATGGCAGTGATCAGGGATGCTCAGGGTCTAAATTTATGTTTTTCATCTTCAGTGATGGTAAGATATGTGGACTTCAACTTCCAGAATTCCCTAATCAGCACGCTGGCTGGGGAATTTTGGGAGTTGAAGTCCACTCATCTTAAAGTTACTGAGATTGAGAAACCCAGACCTAAGCATTTCAGTCAATGCTACCCAAGGGCTCAGTGACTCAGAAGTTCTGGCAGGAATTTCCTCACTGTCTTCAAAAAGAAGGTTTTTTTAAAAAAAAAATGTGTTGTCATGACAACCGTCTCAGTTTTGGCCAGCGAATGTCTTCTGCTTCTTCACTAATGAATCATCATCTATAAACTAGTTAAAAGGGTCAATTCAGGAAGACTGGGAAATCCCATTGACCTCCTACAACCTGGCTGGGGAATTCTGGGAGTTGAAGCCACAAGTCATAAAAGGGCCAAGTTGAAGACCCCTGACCTAGATCTTTCAACCAATGTTCTGCTTGAACTTTCTAAAGCCTCTGAAAATGCAAAAGGAATGCAGAACCTCATGAGATGGCTCTAGAGAAAGCGACATTAGGTGCAAATTGTCCAGCTGAAGAGAAGTCTTGGGTGAAGGAAATTTGCCATGTATACTTTTATTCTGGCTAGTCTGGTTCTTCATCTTCAAGTGTTGAGGTGGTATCCAAAGGCCCAGCTTTCATTTGTGGCCAGTGAATGATACATTTACTTTAGATCCTTTTGTATGTCAACTCTTCATGCTTCAGGTACTTAACCTTTACTTTAAAAACATAGTTCAGAATCTAGTTTGGAGGCGGAAGGGGGAGGCGATAGTACCCTTATAAAAGCTTTGCTTAACAAAGACACCATTATGTGAAGGTGCAATGCTGAGAGCGGTTGAATGGCATTCATTGTTTTAGAGGCTTCGTACAGCTGCTGCCTGTCAAAAACAGGGGCTCCTGCTTTGGGACATGCTGGCATTCAGACTTTGGAGATGGTGGGAATGGAAAACTGGACATTTATATTACCCTTTGCCTTTGTTTTGCTTGTTTGTTTGTTTATCATTGATCAACCTGGTGAAATTGCAATAAGGACTGTTGCATCAAGAGATGATACATTTAAAGAGGACTAACCAATTTTAGACTGGACAAACTTTTTTACAGCACAGGATGGAGGTCTTTAGATCAATGTGTGGTGTTTTGGCTTCAAAAATAATCAGATTTCCTTTCAGGGGTATCTTCAAGTATTGATGTTGTTGATGATGATAATGATGATGATAATGACAACAACTACAACAACAACAACAACAACAATAATAATAATAATAATAATAATAATAATAATAATAATTTGGAAGGAACCTTGGAGGTCATCTAGTCCAACCCGCTGCTCAGGTAGGAAACCCTATACCACAGGTCTTCAAACACGCTGGCTGAGGAATTCTGGGAGTTGAAGTCCACAAGTCATAAAAGGGCCAAGTTTGAAGACCCCTGCCCTATATCATTTCAGACAAATGGCTGTCCAGTCTTCTGTCCAGTGAATGCTCCAACACTTCCAGTGTTGGAGCATTCATGGCTTCCGGAGGCAGGTTGTTCCACTGAATAATTGTTCTAACTGTCAGAAAATTTCTCCTTAGTTTTAGGTTGCTTCTCTCTTTGGTTAGTTTCCATCCGTTGCTTCTTGTCCTGCCTTCAGGTGCTTTTGAGAATAGCTTGACTCCCTCTTCTTTGTGGCAAGCCCTGAGATATTGGAACATTGCTATCAAATTCACCTCTTGTCCATCTCTTCATTAGACTAGATGTACCCAATTCCAGCAACCATTCCTTCTATGTTTTAGTCTCCAGTCCCCTGATCATCTTTGTTGTTCTTCTCTGTACTCTTTCTAGAGTCTCAACATCTTTTTTACATCATGGTGACTAAAACTGGATGCAGTATTCCAATGCACTTATTAAACAGGCAAAGTTTAATCGCAACCTCTTAGCTGTCACCTTGTCTCTTTTGACCTGCAGACATCCCTGGGTGTAGTGTCTCAATGTACAAACAGAACTGCACATATTAAACCCCTCAGAGATTTCCCTGTAAGCAGATTGTCACCTAGTTACATTCTTACTTTGCTATTTCAATTTGCTTGGCCCCTTTTTGAAGACCAATTAAAACTTCCAAGGAACCAGCAAAGAAATTTAAAATCTGGTTTGGAAGCTGCGGCCCCAGAAAATTACATTAGGAAGCCTAGCTTCAAATACCAGTCAGCCATGCAACTCTCCCTGTCTTGACAGAATACACCACTACAACCATATGTTAAACCATATGTTGCTGAAAAAGCCACAAAATCATAGTTTGCCAATCACAATACCTCAATTCACATTAAGGCAAAACAAAGCACACTGCATAGTAAAGCTTGTATCTCAGCTTTTAGGGAATACTCAAGCAGCTAAAGAAGAAAATTAAGAACAAGGTTTTTTTTAAAAAAAGAATGCTAAAATCAATTAATACCGGTAATGAAAACCCAACAAAAGAGATGTATTTACAATTTTAAAAAATTCTGAGAAAGAGAGTTGCAAATATAAGTCCCAAAGTGTTATTGTTCTATCCCAGCCTATAGCCATCCTTGTTAAAGGCACAAGGACCAAACCCCTGTTGAGAAAATAGGCTGGAGACTCAAAACAAAACAAACCCCTTTTAATAAGGGTCACCAACCTGCCAAATAGCCCAGAAACAAAAGCAGCAAAACACAATCCAAATGGAGAAAATTGTCCACACAAAACACGATGCAAACAGAAAAGTAGTCACCAGCAATACTAACAGAACATGATCCCATGAAGTACTTTGCAATGGTTGCCTTCAGCAACCAGCACCTCCCACACCTTCCCTTTTTATACAGCAGTCCCAAGGTGTTGCCTCTCAGTGCCTTCTCCTCTTCCCCTGGAGTTGTCGTATTGACTGCTGCTGATCGGCTCTCTCTAATTGCCAGCGTCTATGAACATCAATCATCATGTCCATCAGGTGTGAGTCCTCCAAGTCTGACTCATTCTCCCCACACACCTGAGCTTCATCAGGAACAGGACTGGAGGGCCCAGGCTCTTCATCAAACCGTGAGTCTTGTCATTCATCAGGGCCTCCCTCTGACCCTGATGGCCCTTCAAATGCCTCCTCCACCTCCTCCTCAGATTCCCCAGACTCAGCTGTTGGGAACACAGGCTGGCACGGAATCACGACACTTATGTCCTGAGCCTGCTGAAGCATTCAGCTGGCTCAGAAATGTTGCAAAGGGTCTCGGGCAGACCAAAAGCTGCCTGCAACCAGACTGGCTGTCTCCAGCCTTGCGCGCATGCGCAAAGCAGGAAACAGCCTCAGCAACCATTGGTTGACGTTGTCCGGGGATAGGACACTATAAAAGGCCTGCGAACTGTTTTTACAGTTGTTGGTTGTGGATGAGAACAATAAAGAAGGCTTGTTGTTACATGATGCATCTCCTATTAATGCCTCCAACCCGCAAACATAACACAAAGGAACATGTTTTATAGTCCAGAGCAGTGTTTTTCAAATTTGGCAATTTTAAGATATATGAACATCGGCTCCCAGAATTCCTCAGCGATCAGGGGAATGGGGAATCCTGGGAGTTGGGAGTCCACATATCTTATTGTTGCCATGTTTGAGAAACACTGCTTTAAACTGTGTTTGTAAGCAATGGCAGCCCATGTACACCTTTCAGGATAACCACATGATCTTTGTACCATGTACTTTGCACTTTAATTAGTTGCAATTTCCAGACATTCCTAGCATGTCTCAACACCAGATCACAACCAATTAACAGATTCCCCTACTTTTCCCCTTACATAAATACCCAGGAATAAAAGTTGAGACCCTCTCAGCCCCAAGTTTTCTTTCTTTCTCTAAAGGGCAGTTCCCTTTGGAGTCCTCTCTTGAGAAATGACCTATCATCTCAGCTTAGCATTCTTTTCAGGAGCTTGGGCCAAGAAGTAAGCCTGTTGAAATAGTGGAAGCATATCATCCAGGCCTAATCCTATGAGGAAGCTCCTTACTATAAGTAATAAAGACAGGCAACTAGTCTTTATGAAGGACATTGATAACTAGAGCAAGTCCAGAGAAGGGCTACCAAAATGGTGAAAGAGTGGAAATCATCCTATGAGAAACAGTTAAATTGAGCTTGAAAAAGTGGGTGAGAGGGAAAGTCGAGGACTCCCTGTTCTGTGATTTTTCTCAGTTACATTTGAAGAAGGACTGGGAGGGACATGATAGCAGTGTTCCAATATTTGAGGGGATCTTACAAAGACAAAGGGGTCAAACTCTTTTGCAAAGGACAAGGGGCAAAGGAAGGAAGCTCATTGGGGAGAGAGGCAACCTTGAATTAGGGAGAGATTTCCTCACAGTGAGAACAATTGACTGGTGGAGCTACTTGCCTCCAGGGGTTGTGGGTGCTCCAGCACTGGAGGTTTTAGAGGGGAGATTGGACAGCCATTTGTCTGAACTGGTGTGGGGTTTCCTACCTGAGCAAGGGATTGGATTGGAGGACCTCCAAGGTTCCTTCCAACTCTGTTATTCTGTTATTCAGTTATTCAGTTACATGATAGGTATTTTTAAATACATGAAGGGCTGTTATCATAGAGCAGACATGTCAAACACCAGGCCTGGGGGCCGGATGCGGCCTGCGAAGTGTTTTCATGTGGCCCACGAAGCCAGCCTTGGCCCTGGCCCAACCCGGCTGGGAGGGAGCCAATGTACAATTTTGTGGTGGCCATCTATGCTGAAACACATTCAGTCTTAGCTCCACAAGGCCATCTGGAAACAGCGAGGAACCAGCTCCTGCCGTGTCGGCCCCGCCCCCTGGATGCATGTTGGGGAGGTGTCACCCTTTGTGAGAGAATGAAGAAATGCACCATCGCCTGGAAGTGGCCAGCAAATGGCCCTCGTTTACTTCACATATCCAGCTTGATGGGCTCTGGGGGAGGGCTTTCGGCAGGCAGTGGGGCGCTTTCCTCACAGCACTGAGAGGCTGAGCTGGGCAGTGCAAATCCAAAAAGAAACACGAGGCCACCCAGCTCCCAACCTGCCTGGTTTCAGCAGGCAGCAGGGCGCTCTCCTCACAGCGCCAAGAGCTGAGTTGGGTTGCATGAATCTGATGAGAAGTGCAATGCTGCCTAGCCCCCAGCTTGTCCAGTTTCAGCAGGCAGCAAGGTGCAAAGTTGGCGAGCTTTGCACCACCGGCTCAACCTCTCAGCGCTGTGAGAGCGCCCCGCTGCCTGCTGAAACCATGCCCACCCAGTAGGCCACACCCACTCCATCCATGCCCACCCAGTAGGCCACACCCACCCTGACCACACCTACCCAGCCCCCCGAGGGCAGCCGCAATGCTGATGCAGCCCTCAATGAAATTGAGTTTGACACCCCTGTTGTAGAGAATTCAGACTTATACTCACTTGCTCCAAAGGGTAAGACTAAAACTAACCAGATGAAACTTCAAGAATGAAGATCCAGATCAGACATTAAGAAGAACATCTTGATAGTAAGAGCTGCCAATCAGTGGAATGGCTTACTGCTTGGAAGGAGGGTTTTTCCCCCCATCACTGGAGGTTTTCAAACAGAAACGGATAGTCATCTGTCTAGAGTAGTAAATCCAGCAGTGTACATAGTGTTGGATTCAATTACCCCTTAGGTCCCTTCCAATTATGACTCAATGATGCAGTGCACTTTCCCTCTGGTTCACCACCTACCTTGGCCATGCAGAGGTGATCTTCTCCACTCATTAAGTATCATGAGTGAACCAGGATAAGTGATGACTCCAGATTTCTACCGATCACTGCGGCTTATCTTTGGAATGATGAGCCACCTTGAATACCTTAGAGCAAAGGTGGGGATTCTGGGAGTTGAAGTCCACAAGTCATAAAGGGGTATACCCTTTATGACTTGTGGACTTCAAATCCCAGAATTCCTGAGCCATACAAGTCACCTCTGCCTTAGAGAAAGGGAATAATTATATAATATAATATATAAGTAAGTGATCCCCTTTTAATTCCCTCCTGATCTCTTCTTGCTACATAAGCAATGAAAAGGCCCTTTGAGGCTCACCACTCCTAATAACCATTGATAATGAAAAAGCTCATCTCCCCTTACTGATCTTTCTGCAACTTTCTGAGGCACTGCAGGATCCCCCGGGGTACAGCGTGACACTCACTAATGTATTTTAACTCCAAGGATGGTATTTACTAGGCAGTTGGGGTGAAACGAGATACTAATTACAGGGTTTGTTTATAATTAAAATTATGGAGAACACAGATCGATCTGCCAATCTTTTCCCTGTTGTAAGGATTAATTAACTTCCTGTTGTATGGTTTAAAGAGAATTAAAATAATATATATTCAGATTGGGTTTTTTAACACGTGCAGAAAGCCCAGACAATTTTTCCAAATAATTTGGGTGGTAGTATTTTTTTAAAAAAAAAATCTGTCCTCAATAAGAAACAATTGCCTAACTCAACCCCCACTTGTGGCCTTCCAAATGTATTTATGCAGCAGCTCTCAGAATACTGAGGGATCTTCTCTTGCCGGTCACATCCACCTGACCCACAAGAGCAGAAGGGGATAAGAGGAACGTTGCGGGTCCCATCCACTGAGGAGTACATCTGGCAGGACTCAGAAGAAGGACCTTCTCCCTGGTGGCTCCCTCCCTTTGGAACATTATCCCTGCAGAAATTAGACCGGCCCTGACTTTGACAGTCTTTTGCAGGGATCTTCAAACTTGGCCCTTTTATGACTTGTGGACTTCAACTCCCAGAATTCCTCAGCCAGCATGGCTGGCTGAGGAATTCTGGGACATCCACAAATCATAAAAGGGCCATGTTTGAAGACCCCTGGTCTTTTGGAAGGCCCTGAAGATGTGGTTGTGCTAGAGAACCCAAAGTGTGAGGGAGCCCATCAAATGACTTATTTAATCGTGTGCTGTCGCTGGGTTGGTGGGTGGGGAGTTATTGCTTTTTTATTTTTTTATATTTTTTTCCTATTTTGTTTTTACTGTTTGTAAGCCACCTAGAGTCACTGTGAGTGAGTAGGCGGCTATATAAATTTTCTAAAATAAATAAATAAATAAGTACTGACTATTCTGGCAAGGTGGCTAGAAATGCTAGAAAAGATTGTAGCCCCAACACATCTGAAAGACACAAGGTTGGAAAAGGCACTTCTCCCCATAGAGGTCCCCAAACTATGGCAGGACTGTTCAGAAAGATGCCTAAATTCCAGATGATCCAATTTTCAGCCACCTCTACAATATCTATTCAATAATGTCCTATCAATTCAAGATTACTTACTTTCAAACTAATGTTGTTTATGCCCACTCTGCTTGACAGTGGGTATAGAACCGCTTTACTTAAGTCTACTGAATTTATAAGGATTTCTGAGACACACACACACAGAGAGAGAGAGAGAGAATGGATTGGGCTAGTACCCTAGAATCTCATAATTCGCATACAATTTGGTTACCCTTCTCAAAGAGGTAAATATTAGAAATTATCATATTTACACAGGACCACCTGGTGAATTATGTAGAGCAATGTTCTGCAACCAAATTTAAAGCCATGGGGTTAGGATGTCCTAACTGCCTGTTCAGAAAACTGCCTTTGTCCTGGAATCTTCTGCGAGTAAAAGAAAAAAAATATCCACAAAGTCAATAAAGGCAGTCTAAGCTAAATGAAAAGAAGGCAAGATCCCTCCCCTTTGCCTACTTGTCATTAGAAATACAAATTACAGTTTGACCTATAATGGACAGAATTGTATCTCTTCTGCACTAAATCTTGAATTTGATACCAGAAGAAAGAAAATGGAGGGTGGGTGGGTGGGAGGGAGAGAGGGAGTGTTGGTGCTTTGCATGCAGAATATCTCAAATGCAATCCCAGATACATCCATATCCCTGAATTACCATTCTAAAGAGTCCATCATTCATTATGGACTTGAAAGACCGCATGACCTATATGAAATTGCATCATCCCACCTTTCTCCATTCATTTAAAAAAATGTCTGCGATTATACAGTAATGTTTCATTTGTTTATTTGCAGCTTTCCCTCCCCTTTCCATTTTTTTTTCCAAAAGAAACCAAACAGTTATATTTCTTAGAAGTTGGGAGTTCCTGTACCGAATGGTAACACGGCTAATATCCCGATTAATCACCCACCTACAATGGCAATGCATTTTCAGGGAATTCAGGCCTCTTCTCTAAGACAAGTGTGACGGATTACTAAATACAGTTCATTTTTAGGCTGATCTTCTTTACTAACAGGGGAAAGCTAATCCCTTTCGAGATCCCTTATGGAATCTTTTCTTCCGAGAAATGCCATTGTCCCTCAAGTGCCTCCTTTGTAGCATTTCATTAAACGCCTGAGGAAATGACTGCAGTATAAGACCCTCTCGTTTGTCACCTCCAAGTGCAGTCTCTCCTCCTCCACCACCACGCCAGCCGGTCCCATCACCACCATCCCTGTAGACTGCTATGGGATAAGGTGTGATGGAAATCCTGTACAAGCTGAACAGTACTTCCTAATCAAATGGGTGTAACAGATGGCTGCTGGAGCAAGCCATCACAATGGAAATATCTGCAGTTCTCATGGTAACGGATTCTGCCAGGTCTGGGAGATTTGCTGTTTTCCAGGACATCTGAGCTGCAATCTCTTTTGAGCTGTCTAGCAGGCTCAGCCTCGCAGGCTCAGCGTGATGAAGATAGGGTTGAAAGGTGGAGCCTGGTTATGCATTCCAACTGTGATTAAAGGCACAAAGCGTTCTAGTGCAGAATCCGTCCCGAGCTGCATATTCATTACTTGTTATCTAGAACCTTATTAGCAAAATGGCAGGCTAGCCAGGCAATTGTGTTCTTCTTCAGCAGAAGGTAAAACCAAGAGAGAAACTTGAACAGAGAACGCACCGACAGTGGGGAATTAGGATGCGTACAATGTCACCCCTTAATAAAGATAAGGAATAATATTAAAACTAACAGTTGTTTCTCCCTTATGGCAACCCATCAAGATTATTTAGCAGAGAAGAATAAAACATCTGGCCTGAGGAGAAGAAAAAGGAGCTGAATTTCAAAGCCTGATATAAAATCTATTAAAGGAATGGGGATAGGGATATTTTAAAATCATCATCATCATATACAGTCATAGAGCAAAAAAGAAAGATGGGGGAACAGATAAACAATACATCCCTTTACATATTGCATAACAATCTATGACAGACATGTCCATAACACATGTCCATGGAGCATGAGTTTTGTCAGCCTTGCGAAGTAGTCCAGATAAGCATGCCCACATGAACTAATTCTACTTCATTGTGAGGTTACATTAATAGAATCTTATAAGTCTGAAAGTATTTCTCTCTTGTCACCTTTATATCGCAAGAAACTAGGGAGGGTTCTTTCTGGGATGTTTGCCACACCTATATTCCTGCTGCAGGCTACATTTCCTCTTATCCTCTTATCTGAGCCATGGTGACGCAGTGATTAGAAGGCAGTATTGCTGGCTAACTCTGCATGGAGATTGACTCAGCCTTCCATCCTTACAAGGTCAGTAAAATGAGGACCCAGATCGTAGGGGGCAATATGATGACTCTGTAAACCACTTAGAGCAGGGGTGTCAAACTCGCAATGTCTCGTGACATGTTGCGACATATCGCAACTTTTTTTCTATTGCCGGCAATGAGGTGGGCATGATTTCGCCATGACGCATCTGGCCCGCGGGCCGGCAGTTTAATACCCCTGACTTAGAGAATGCTGTAAAGCACTATGAAACAGTATATAAGTCTATCTGCTATTGCTATTGCTATTATCCAACTTTGCCCTAGCTGTAGCTCTTCCCCCTGTCTCCCAAGATCATTCCCACATACCATTACAAATCCAGAGAGATGAGCTGGGTTTTGATTATTGAAAGGCTATCTTGAAGGCTACTGAATTTTATTACATCTCTTCATTTTATTCTTTAAAACTCAAATTGCATTTAAGAGGGAGGGAACATACTTAAAATGTACAAATATGCATGGAATTGTATTTCCCGTCTCAAACTCTAAAAAGTCTAATGTCGTGCTACCTGTTGGAAATCCTATAGCAGGCTGGTTTGCAATGACTTCTTTGCTCTGCCAAAGGTCAAAAACTCTCAGACAGTGAAAAAATATTCCACCATGTTTCTATTCAAAGAGGACCTAGGCCTTGTGAAAAGAAAAGGAGGGAGGGAGAGGGGGGGAGAGAGAGAGAGAGGGAGAGAGAGAGAGAGAGGAAAGGAAAGGAAAAGAAAGGAAAGGAAAGGAAAGCTGGCTGATCTATCACATTGTCCCCAAAGGGACTATAATGTTAAACACACACGCTGTCCAGAGAGCTTGTGAGAAAGCTTTTCCAGAAGGATGCATTTGTGACTCAAGAACAAATTTGCTGCCTCTGCTAGGAGGAAAGTGATGATTGTGTTATAATTTGTAGAATTATGAAGCCACAGATAAAAGGGTGATTTCCCCAAAAAAACTCAAGTTATTGAAAAGGGGCCAGGTAACCCTTTCGGCATAGCCCAAAGAAAACAATCATATGGGCACACCTGACAAATGAATGCAGGATTGCCCAAAAGGAAAATATTGATTCTTAGTGATAGGAAGCACATTTTGACCCCATCCCAACCTCTCTCTGTGCTTGCATTGTTTTGGTACAGATTTGGCTGGAAAGTACCTGTATTTAGAATGGCTTGTGGGCAAAATCTGAGTTGGGCTATGATCATTTTGTTTGATAGTGAGATGGGCACATATATTTTTAATAAATAAATAAAAATTTTCAGCGTGGGTATATAACTAACATTAGTAAATAGAATGAAGCAGTTGCATGACACTCATAAAATATTCACATCCCACCTTTCCTTTAGGAGCTAAAGGAGTATATATAAGTCCCTTCACCCATTTTTTTTTCCCACAGCAGGGTGTCAAACTCGTATTGTGACTTTTTTCCCCTTGCCGGAGCTGGGTGGGCACGGCTTTCTCATGACGCATCCTACCCACGGGACAGCAGTTTGACACCCCTGTCCCACAGCAAGATCCCAGAGAGGTTATTTGGGCTGATTGACTGGTCCCAAATCACTCAGTGAAATTCCATAGCCAAGGATGCACTAAAACCCAGTGGTGGGATTCAGCCAGTTCACACCAGCTTGGTAGAACCGATAGCTAAATTTTTCTGCATTTGGAGAACCAGCTGGCTTCCAGAAATCCAGCCTAGGCTTACCAGAAGGGCATGGATGCCACTTTCAGAAGTCCGTCCTAGACTTCGGAGACCTGGAGAGGCCTCCCAGGCCTAGAACGGCCCACCAGAAGTGCGTGGATATCACTTCCAGAAGTCCATTCTAGGCCTCAGAGACCTCCCAGGCCTAGAATGGCCCACCGGAAATGCATGGATGCCACTTCCGGAAGTCCATTCTAGGCCTTGGAGGCCCAGGCCTGCATCGAATAAGAGAACCGGTAGTTCAGGTATTTGAATTCCACCACTGACTAGAACCTATGTCTCCCTAGTACCAGCCAAACGCCTTAACCACTACACTACACTGTCTCATAAAACTCAAGGGCTGCGCATAGAATTAGTATTTCCCTTGGTGTACATCAATAAAAGAACAAATGTATTTCAAAAACAAGGAGAAAACCCACAGGAAATTCATGAAAAAGAAAGAAAAGCAAATGAGCCTACTTTTATCTGAGCTTGTTTCTACTTTTCAGGGTTTTTTAGGAAAAAAAATCAGTCATTTGAGAAGAAGTAATCCTGTAAATGGATTTATGCTTGATGAGTTGATGCTGATGGAGCTTTCATCTAGGGAGTAAAAATAGAGGTCTTAATTCAGTACTGACAAAAGGTTTCGAATGAATGAATGAATGAATGATCATAAACCAAACAAGAACAAATAAAATAAATGGAAATATAAAATAAGTAAAGTAAAGTAATAATAAATAATAATAAAATAAAATAACTCAGTATAAACCCAATACTTGCTAATGGCAATCAAAAATTTAATAGAATCCAGCTTATGGATTTATCTGGGAATTGATTTGGGACTTCAGTAAGGAGGTCTCAATTCAGAGTGTTAGGAAGGCTGGCAAGTACTGAAAGGCAGTGCAACAGTATACACATTGGTGTTCCAACAATCCAAATGTCCGTAATCCAAATAAACCATAAGTAATATATAGGTGACCACTCCTTTCCAACATTCTAAGAAACAAGACAGTAAATCTTGCTAAAGCAAGGCTCTCCTGTGAAGAACAGATAGGATATTAAATAAATGTTCATACACAGAGAAGGGTCTGTAATTACAGTGATGGTTTAGGGCAGGGGTGTCAAACTGCCGGCCTGCAGGCCAGTTGCATCATGCGGAGGCCGCGCCCACCCCAGCTCCAGTAATGCGAAAAAAGTCACAATACGTCACGAAACATCATGTGATGCAGTGAGTTTGATACCCGTGGTTTAGGGCCTGAAGTCTACCTCTTTGAAGTCCAAAACAGGGTTCTTTTTTTGACTTCGATACAGGCTTTTTCAGGCCCAAGCACGATCCAGAGTTGAATGGAAAAATAGAACAGGCTAAATCATTGATTATGGTTTTTTTTCCCCCTTAAAGAAGTGACTATCAACAAAATTGGACTAAGTTAGAGATCCATCTCAAGGCTATTTTTAGCCACTGTTTTAAATGAGAAATTCCCACATGACCCTTAGCCAAGCTGAAGCCAAGCTCCAAATGAAGAAGTGCATTGGTCATACAATTAGTCACATAACAAGGCACATAGAGCGAGGGTTAAAATTTCTGAATGAAGCGCTTGCAGTGTACTCCAGTCTTTACAGAGACAGAGATGTGCCCTGTGTAAGAGGAGCTCAGCACCTTCGCTCTAAATAGCTTGGGTGGCAGCAGGAGCAAAATTATTGCCGGTTACATCTAGCAAAACTCATTATGGCATTTGAAGCCTTCTAGGCACAGACTGAAATGTCACAAAATTGATATCCTCACACAGGAGAAGATTGGAAGTAGATTCCCAAGAATTTAAAAAACCTCAAGACTATTCAATTTGGGTGCCATTCATTTCCCACTTATAGAGGCAATTTACACAATTGATTAGTAAACAGCATTACTTTGGAATTGTTTTGGAGTAGACAATTTGAAGTTCTTCACAACCACATATAAGAGTCCACAGACTTTGCCAAAGGACAATCTGAGTTTGTGAGAAAGCAACAGCACTGTCAGCACAGAGCAGAATGGAAATAATATTGAATCAAAGCCCTGGAGGTTGGAACTTCCTTTTAAATAGGGGTTTTAGAGTAGAATCAATATATCAATTAAATAAATGTGGGGCAAGAACGCAACTTTCCAATTAAACATCTTAGTTACCTCATCATAGATCCTTTTTTCAAACTTCTTGTTTAGCTTTGTTTTCCCGTCAATGTTCAAGACATTCTTATCCGTTAAGATTTTCTCAGAGTTAATTACACTTAATATACACCTTATACTGATGCTGTTGTTACTTGTATAAATACTAGAAAAATGTTTATATTCAATTTTTATCTATCAAAATACTAAGAAATGTACTAATTTAAGGCTAGTAAAAAAGAATATTATTGGAAGAAGAGAAAATCAAGGAAAGCTACTATGTGGATTATGGAATTATAGAAATCAATTATTATTGATTATTTTTAAATATAAATCCAGACAACACGCTGTTTACCAAATATTAAGGTTACTATGTCAAAAAAATTATATATATATATATATATATATATATATATATATATATATATATATATATTCAATAATGATGGTGAAAATGCGACTCCCGGGCATAATTATAAATGGAATGAATAAAGCGCGTTCACCAGGAGAGTTTAAATTTAAAATACTTCAATTAAAGTATTTTACTATATTAAAAGGTTGCCAAGCTTTCGTTGGGAAAACTCCCCAACATCTTCAGGGCTGAGAGACCGTTTCTAACAAGGTGGTTTAAACGGGTTCCATAGACATCTGCGCTTGGTTCCTAGACCGTGCGAGCGAAGATAAATACGGGAGCACGCAGCAGAGGAAAGATATTAAATTGCAGCTGATGAAGCCCCGCCTCCATGGTAGGATACACAATGACATTGAACTAAATCCCCCTGCTGCAACGAGAGCCAGTGCTGCCGGGAGAGGGCGGAACATAGCTTTAACAATACCCCCTGAGATCGATGGAAATGTGAACAAAAGTGCTCGAGAGAACGACGGAAGAAATCTTTACTCTGATTCCCCCTCCCATCTATCAGCTGTTCAGCGGGGAATGCTAGCACGGTCTAGGAACCAAGCGCAGACGTCTATGGAACCCGTTTGAACCACCTTGTTAGAAACGGTCTCTCAGCCCTGAAGATGTTGGGGAGTTTTCCCAACGAAAGCTTGGCAACCTTTTAATATAGTAAAATACTTTAATTGAAGTATTTTAACTTTAAACTCTCCTGGTGAACGCGCTTTATTCATTCCATTTATATATATATATATATATATATATATATATATATATATATATATATATATATATATATATGGAATGAATAAAGCGCGTTCACCAGGAGAGTTTAAAGTTAAAATACTTTAATTAAAGTATTTTACTATATTAAAAGGTTGCCAAGCTTTCGTTGGGAAAACTCCCCCACATCTTCAGGGCTGAGAGACCGTTTCTAACAAGGTGGTTCAAACGGGTTCCATAGACGTCTGCGCTTGGTTCCTAGACTGTGCCAGCATTCCCTGCTGAACAGCTGATAGGTGGGAGGGGGAATCGGAGTAAAGATTTCTTCTGTCGTTCTCTCGAGCACTTGTGTTCACATCTCTGTCGATCTCAAGGGGTATTGTTAGAGCTATGTTCCGCCCTCTCTCGGCAGCACTGGTTCTCGTTGCAGCGGGGGGATTTAGTTCGATGTCATTGTGTATCCTACCATGGAGGCGGGGCTTCATCGGCTGCAATTTAACATCTTTCCTCTGCTGTGTGTTCCCGTATTTATCTTTGCTCGCATGTACAAGCATCAACTGGATGTGGTATTTTTCAATGTTTGAATCATCCTCCTCCATCATGGTGTCCTCCATGTTCATCTTCCCTTCCCTGTCATTATTGTTGTTTTCTCCAATTAAAGGGGGTGTGGTTTCTCTTGCCTTCTTAGATGTTTCCATCCACCGTCAACCAGATGGATACCTACATACGAAGGTATTCCATAAACCAACCCACACGGATAGAATCCTCCATTACCAGAGTAATCATCCTGTTTCACATAAAATCAGCTGCATTAAAACGTTATTTAAACGCGTTGACTCCCACTGCAGCACGGATGAATATAAGAAAGAAGAGAGGAGACACCTCTTCCGTACGTGCATATATAACGGTTATCCATTAAAATTTATCAAACGACATTGTACAACTTTCCAGCACCAGACCACCCAACGAAGAAGGGATTCCCCCCTACAAAAAACATGCATCTCCCTCCCATACATAAGTAACATCTCAGAGGCCACAGCCAGACTACTAGCACCCCATGGTATAGAAGTAGCTCACAAACCTAACCAAACCCTACGATCAAAAATTATGTGTCCAAAGGACCCCCTACCTACCATGGAAAAATCTGCTATTGTTTATAAGATCAACTGCAAAAACTGCGAAGGCAACTATGTGGGAGAAACAGCCAAATGCTTGAAAACTCGCCTCCACGAACACAAACTGGCCATAAAACGAGGCGAACCACACTCACAACTTTGGATGCATATGGCACAACAAGGCCATCAGTTTGACTTCAATACCACCCTTATCATAGCCAGTGATGCCACGAAGGGAGGTCGGCTGCTAAAAGAAGCCTGGTTCTCGAATAACAACTCAATCAATCGTCACATTGACTTGCACCCAGCACAACAAGCACTACGAAAATGGAACTCAAACCATCATCCTGTATATCACAAACCTTACAATCAACATCCACAACGTTCTAAACCAGGAGCTACACCTCCCCCCTACCAGAAACAATCTGATATAGACTACCCAGAAACCTCCCAACAACATCAAGGGGAAACCACACCCCCTTTAATTGGAGAAAACAACAATAATGACATTGGAGCACTTAAGAAATTTGAGGATAGAACCACTAAATTTAGCACTACCCATAATAATAATAAAAGTGAATATCCCATACAGAGAGGGGAGAAAAAACATGTGATGATGACCCGTTTGCTTGATAAAAGGGAAAGTAACACGAGCGGGGAATCTGCCCAAATACCAACAGACTTTTGCTCACAGAAATGGGGGGGATTTAACTTGAATATTGACCTACGAGGGAAGATGAGCATGGAGGACACCATGATGGAGGAGGATGATTCAAACATTGAAAAATACTACATCCAGTTGATGCTTGTACATGCGAGCGAAGATAAATACGGGAACACACAGCAGAGGAAAGATGTTAAATTGCAGCCGATGAAGCCCTGCCTCCATGGTAGGATACACAATGACATCGAACTAAATCCCCCCGCTGCAACGAGAACCAGTGCTGCCGAGAGAGGGCGGAACATAGCTTTAACAATACCCCCTGAGATCGACGGAGATGTGAACACAAGTGCTCGAGAGAACGACAGAAGAAATCTTTACTCCGATTCCCCCTCCCACCTATCAGCTGGTCAGCAGGGAATGCTGGCACAGTCTAGGAACCAAGCGCAGATGTCTATGGAACCCGTTTGAACCACCTTGTTAGAAACGGTCTCTCAGCCCTGAAGATGTTGGGGAGTTTTCCCAATGAAAGCTTGGCAACCTTTTAATATAGTAAAATACTTTAATTAAAGTATTTTAACTTTAAACTCTCCTGGTGAACGCGCTTTATTCATTCTATTTATAATTATGCCCAGGTATATATATATATATATATATATATATATATATATATATATATATATATATATATAAAAGAATGCAACTTTCCAGATGATAACTGAAGCAGGGCAATTGCCAATGGCAGTGATTTTCCCCCTCATGTACAGTAGATGTTCTAACATGAAAATATCAGCCATAATAAAGTTCAATCACTAAGTAAAGCTGCCATTTCCTCCACAATCTCACTTTAGAAATCGAATCAAAAGCCAGTAAAGGCGACATAAAGAATTCCTTTTTATTTTTTCCACCAACTGATGCAGTTGAACTCATGTTCAACTAACTGAGTTAGCAATTAATACTTCCTACAAAGCTGCCCAGCATTGAATAATAATGCTTAGTAAATTGGCTGGAAATAATTGGCTAGATTATTGTAAGCTTTTCCCCCTTTCTGATTGGTTGGTGTCATTCTTTAGATATCTGCCAAGGACCAGTCAGTATGGTTGAAGAAGGGAACTAAAGCAGAAGTGTATCCATCTGAATTTGATTTCTAGAATTCTGCTAAAGTTCAGGAAAATGAATTCTAAGTAAATATTACTTATGCAATAAAAATTTGACTTCCTTTTAAATGCGAATCGTACTAATTTTATTCTGAAGTTCTTTTCTGTAAAGCTGGCTTAAAAGATTACAAAAGAAAAAGATTAGCAGAAGTTGAAAGCAAACAAATGTCCCTATATAAGGTCCATTTTAAACATGAAAACCTGTTCTACATTGTCTTTAGTTGGCAAAGATTCCACTTCTTTACAGGTTGGCTTTGTTCAGCGATCACCTGGTAGTGACTGTTTACAGTGATGACAGTGATGTTAGAAAAAAAGAACTATTTGTTTATTTGCCCATACTGTAGCCTCTCACAGAACCCAGTCAAGTTCCTGCCAAATCCAAGGACTTCACAGAGTACAGTATATAAAAAAAAAACTTGTTCCATTGTATCTGAAACACTTTCTAGTCATGAAATGCTTAATTCCCAAAACACAATCAGAAATCTGGAACTCCTTGCTACATTCTTTTGCAGGTATTTTTAATCTGTTACATTTTACTATGTTTCTATATCAATCCATGAAAGTTCCTTTTAAGCAAGAGATCCTAGAAAGGCAGCTTTATTCCTGTCTTATAATTTCAAGTGAGAGTGAAAGATGAATTAGGAAATTGGAAGACTCTATTTGCGTTCTTTCATATCCTTTTCAGTAAGTCATCGATTCCCCCCCCCCCATACACAAACACAGAGAGAGTATTTTGCAAAATGACAGTTTCCTACATGGAGCCAGAGAGAGTTTTAGTACTGGCAAGCGCTATTAAAAATGGTAAGGAACACTCTTGCTACAAAAAATGTTTAGAAAGACCTTTGGGCTTTAAACTAGAAGTCATTATCACTTCAAATGATTTCAGTGTACGCACAGTGGGGGTGGATTTCTTAGTACTAAACTTATAGATTGAAAAAGAAATAGGATTTGCTTCCGACCCTATGTATTGCTAAATTTGAATCCACAAAATGATTATACTTTAGAAGTGCCAGGCATGATTTTTCCATATCAAAGATAAAGGATTTTCTCCATCACCCTCTCTATACATTTAATAATCTTAAATGGCAAAGGTTGAAGTCTCTTATTCAGCAATATGTTTCTTCCAGAAATGTATTTCCTGGTTTGTTTGTGTTTTGTTGGTTTTCTTACTCTGACAGGAAATAAAATTGCTGGAAAAGAAAAAGTCTGGACCTCCAAATTGTTTTTATTTTTGTTCTCATTCAGCAGACACCTAGATGGATAGGTAATATCTAACTTTTTTTTTCAAAGTATCAGATCAAAATAATGCATTCCATGGATCAACAATTCTGACCTCTTACCAGCTCTAATATAATTACTCCAAAGCAAACTGCTTCTTTAAATATAGCATCATAACTGATTGCAAAAAAATAAGTGAATTCAAACTCTTCCATTCTCCTTAAGGGGAAACCTATTGGATACAGCAAGCACGTGTAATATCATATCATGAATGCAAAATGCCAAGATAGAGTTGACTATGACAAACGCAGGATCAGCAATCACTCCAGAAAACTGCCTTTTTCTTATTACTGCAGGAGAGAAGATGCTCAAAACTCTGCTTTATATCGTCCAACGGAAAATCAATATTGCTCCATGTAAGAAACAAAGAGGCAAGTTTTTGTAGCTGTGGTGTTCAGAACAAGGGGAGTTATAAACATCTTGTTTTATAAAAGAAGATGCGACACACAGTCCCTTAGAGATATGTGCTACAATCTTCCACTTCCTGCTTCTATATTGACTCAAACTGTGTACTCCTATCAGGCATTGTGTTATCCAGAGCATTCGCAACTGTACTCCCCACATAACTTCCCCCACTGCATGACACTAATCTTGTCAGCTTCTGCAGATGTCCACACGTTCAGCTGAGGCGTCCACAGGGAAAGTCTTTCTGTCTACAGCCATAGTAAACCCACAACTCCCTGCAGGGAGCTAATGTCATTTGAGTGACGTCAGTGAGGATGGGGATTATCCAGCCCACTGACAAAATAAGCACTCTGGATATTATCCTGCTTGAATGAAGCTTATCTGAGGAGGGAAGGCAGGACCTTGAAATGATTAAATTAGATTAGTTGTCTGAGGCCTATACTGTGGTGGAAATGGAATATGTGTTCTGTGTTAAGGCAATTAAAAGAAGAAGATGACCCATTCTTCCGGGACCTGTTCGGGACTCCGTGGTTTCTCAGAATGAAAAGGGAAAGAAAACTCATGGGTGAAAAACAAACAAACATTGTATGAAGCACCTGGCTAATTAGTCTATGTTTTGCATCTTGCTGCAAGAATAGTAGAATTTTGAGAGCTTGTTCTAGCCAGCAAAGATGACACTAGGGTAGATCAAGTAATGGTTGGCCTGCCTAGAAGAGAGGATTATTTTTTTAATAGAATGTGGGATAAAGAATCATATAAATAAATAAATATGTTCTGCTCCTGGGAACACCAGGCTCCAATATGTTCCTACATATCTCACTTGGCCTCATACAATTCCATATCAAATCTTATTTTGTTTAAAAGATTAAAAAAAAAACTAGAATGCTAGAAAGCAAATTGCCAAACCTCAAGCATAATCTGTAGCTCTAAGAATGCTTCTGGACTCCATATGTATTTTAACAGGGGAAAAAAGTAATAGGAGCACTATTTAGTAGTATTTATTCGAGAAAAAAATACATGTGAGCATGTGGTGAAGATAATGGGAATGGCTTCATCACTTTGTAGCCATTTTGTGACAAATACGTCCATTGGCCTATTAGATCTCTACACTAGATTAAATGTAGTGGGGGCAATGAAAGCAACTCTAATGTTGTATATCCTGGACTGTTAGTGCCATATTTAACCACTGATAAATTAATTTCGCACACATTTTTAACAGACAGTCTGTTTGGCATCCATGATAACTGCAGTGAAAGCTCAGTGTGTTGGTTACAAACCTGCCCCTTGGCATAGACATGCCATGGCAGAACATTGTATACATATCTGGAGTTCATATTAGAGAGCATTGCATGTTTACTCCTGTAAGTATTTACCTTTAATAAACCTTGTGATGCTTATGCTAGCTTTCAACTCCTCTTTCTTGGAAATCTCACGTGGATATTGGTTCTTGGAGAGCATCTATATTTTCATTTATATATGGGAAAACAAATATTGAAAGTATAATTACTCGAACAAACTGTTTGCCCTGTGTTTCCTAATCTTCTTCATTTGGGTGACAGAAGGACTTTCTGCTGACAGGAAGATTCATTCGCCAGTCTGGTTAAATTTTGTATAAGGAATCGGCATGAAGGACTCAGTCTGCTTCTTCTCTCAGGTGGCAAAATGTCTTTGAGGTTGTGTGCATTATTCATTCATTCACTTGATTTATAACCTGCTTTCCTCTTCCAGCAAGTTATTTAAGGCAGCTAACCAAAAGGGAAAAAAAGAATTTTAAAAAAACCCTGAAAGACAGATAAAAGATGAAACTCCTTAGACTTAGCCAAGAGCAATCATAAGACAGAATGGACTAATTCAGAATAGGTTTTTTTATCTCCCCTTTATTATTTTTAAAAACAATTCAAAGTGGCAAACATACCTAATACTCCTCCCTCCTCCTATTTTTCCCACAACAACCCTGTGAGGTGAATTCACTGGGAGAGAGTGTGTGGCCCCAAATCATATAGTTGGCTTTCATGCCTAAAGAGGTACTAAAACTCTGGTTTCTAGCTTGGTGCCTTATCTACTAGACCAGAGATAGGCAACCTTGGCTTTTTTATGACTCGTGGACTTCAACTCCCAGAATTCCTGAGTCAGCATGGCTCAGCTTGGAAACCTCTCCCTTTCCCCTCAGCGTGGCTGGCTCAGGAATTCTGGGAGTTGAAGTCCACAAGTCATAAAAGAGCCAAGGTTGCCTATCCCTGTACTAGACCAAAATAGCTCTCAGATTTTCATATATCTAAGAGTGGATGGATCTTCATTTGCATTTAATTCTTCACAAACAACTGTTCCTAGTCTGTTCCTCTAGTGCACTACTATCCTACATCTCTGCCAAAAAGAAACCAGATTTTTTTTTTATTTTAGCTGATGAAAAATGCTATCTTGTAGAGAAGAGCAGCAGAGATTTAATAACTAGGATTTAATAACTACGTTTATCCTCAAATTAATAGGATCATTATGATCAGGCTGCTACTGATCGTCCCCATCACCACATTTGGGAGTTGGAGAGAGGACCTGAATTTTACCATTTAATCCATCTTATTATTAAACTGAGTTTCATGTCCTAAGTGGCTTTGCAATGATGATTTGTGAGCTGCCTTGGTTAGCGGACTTGGCTAAGTAGAAAAACACCATCTGGAAAACTTATATGCAGTGCATTTCTTGCTAAAAATACCTCTGCTCTTTTTTATAAACACTGGAATATGAGACATTTACACAAGGATGGGGTAGATTAAATTCGAGGTATGAGGTTACTACCGTATAATTTCATTAGTAATAGTAGTAGTATTAAGTTGGAAGGGACCTTGGAAGTCATCTAGTCCAACCCCCTGCTCGGCAGGAAACCCTATACCATTTTGGACAAATGGCTGTCCAGTCTCTTCTTAAAAACTTCCAGTGTTGGAGCATTCACCGCTTCTGGAGGCAGGTTGTTCCACTGGTTAATTGTTCTAACTGTCAGGAAGTTTCTCCTTAGTTCTGGTTGCTTCTCTCTTTGGTTAGTTTCCACCCGTTGCTTCTTGTCCTGCCTTCGAGGTGCTTGAAATGCTTAATTCCCTTTCTTTATGGGCGCCCCTGAATATGTATACTGCTATCATGTCCCCCCTTGTTCCTTCTCTTCCGTTAAACTCAGACTGTAATACCCCATTCTCGCAACCGTTCCTTATATGGTTTAGCCTCCAGTCCCCCTAATCATCTTGTTTCTCTTCTCTGTACTCTTTCTAGAGTCTCAACATCTTTTTTACATCGTGGTGACCAAAACTGGATGCCGTATTCCAAGGTGTGGCTTACAAGGCATTGAAGAGGGTATTCATACTTCACGTGATCTTGTTCCTATTATCCCTCTGTTAATGCCAGCTACACTGTGTTTGGCCTTTTTGGCAGCTGCAGCACACGATGGCTCATATTTAACTGATTGTCTACTAGGACTACGAGGTCCCTCTCACAGTTACTACTATTGAGCATGGCGCCACCTATGCTGTACTTGTGCATTTGGTTTTTCTTGCCTAAATGTAGAACCTTGCTTTTTTCACCATTGAATTTCATTTTGTTAGTTAGTGCCCAGTGTTCAAGTCTGTCCAGATCCTTCTGTACCTGAAGCCTGTCTTCTGGAGTGTTGGCTATTCCTGCCAGCTTGGTGTCATCTGCAAATTTGATGAGTTCCCCATCTATCCATTCATCCAAATCGTTGATGAAGATGTTGAAGAGTACTGGGCCCAGAACAGAGCCCTGGGGCACCCCACTACACACGTCCCTCCATATAGATGCAGTTCCATTGAGGACCACTCGTGAGTACGGCCGGTCAGCCAACTACGGATCCATCTGGTGGTGGTTCTGTCTACCCCACATTTTTCTATCTTGTCAAGTAGTAGGTTGTGATCTACTTTATCAAATGCCTTACTGAAGTCCAAGTAAATTATGTCCACAGCATTCCTCTGATCCATTAATTTTGTCACTTGGTCAAAGAATGCAATAAGATTTGTCTGGCATGATCTATTTTTGACAAACCCATGTTGGCTTTTAGTAATGACTTTGTTGCCTCTAGGTGTTCGTTGATTCATTGTTTGATTATCTTTTCCAGGATCTTCCCAGGTATTGAGGTCAGGCTGATAGGTCTGTAATTTCCTGGATCCATTTTTTTCCCTTTTTTGAGGATGGGAACTACATCCGCTCTTTTCCAGTCCTCTAGTAGTTCCCCTGTGTTCCAGGATCTTTGAAAAATATAGTTCAGTGGCTCCGATATCACATCTGCCAGTTCCTTGAGAACTCTGGGGTATAATCCATCTGGTCCTGGCGATTTGAACTCATCTAGGCTGGACAGGTGCTCACTAACCATTTTCTTGCCTATCTTAACTTGTGTTTCTGCTTTTGTTTTTTATGGCACTATTTTTGATAGGTTGGTCTGTTTTTTCCCTTTGTGTAAAGACAGATGCAAAAAATGAGTTAAATAGTTCTGCTTTGACTGGAAATAGTTCTGCTAATGACTGGAATTGCCCAGGTGTTGATTGCCTTTATGGTATTTCCTCCATTGAGTTTGGACTTTAAGAACTTCTTCACTCTCTTGATGTATTCATCTCTAATCTTTTTCTTGACGTCAGTGTGCTTTATGTTGTCAGCTTGAAGGATACCCAAGTATTTGTAGTACTCTTCCTCATCCAGACTCTTAATGTTATTTTCGTGGGGCATCTTGATTCCTTCAGTTTTCACTATTTTTCCTTGTTTGATAGTAAGTGTGGCACATTTGTTGTTGTTGTTGTTGTTGTTGTTATTATTATTATTATTATTATTATTATTATAGTTGGAAGGGACCTTGGAGGTCATCTAGTCCAACCCCCTGCTCAGGCAGGAAATCCTACCTGTACATTTGGTTTTTCTTGCCTAAATGTAGAACCATACATTTTTCACCACTGAATTTCAATTTTTTAGATAGCGCCCAGTGTTCAAGTCTGTCCAGATCCTCCTGTATCTTAAATCTGTCTTCTGGAGCTTCCGGTACGAGGCGACGGCGATGGCAGCTATCTTCTAGCCGTCCAGCTGGCGAAGTGTCAGAGCCGCGGAGCACAGCGTGCATCAGCTGGCCCGCGGCTCGAAATTCCCTTCCCGGGCAAAGGGAAGGGACAGAGAACGCAGGAATAGAGGTAGAACCCCTGAATCCCCTCTGGATTTATTTCTAGAGGGGGTGAAAGGAGTGTTCCCTCGGAGCTCCTGCTGATCTCCGCCTCCCAGCTGTTTTTGCTTCCTAGGAAGCAAAAGAAACTGCTGCTTCTATCTCCGTGTTTATAGTACTTTGGTGAGTAAATTTTAAACGGACAGAGCAGTTTAAAGGATTTTTGTTTTATAATTTAGGTGTTTATTTTTTTTATTATTTGGTTTTGACTATTTTTCCTTCCTTTCTTTGTTATATTAGTGAAAGGATTTAAGATGGCGTTTTGAAAGTGTCGGAGTTTTTTTCTCCTTTCCTTTTTGTTTTACTTTCCCTTTTTAAGGATTGGATTTTGCTTTTGTTTTTGGCATAGAATTTTTTTTTCTTTTGATTTGTTTGCCTTTTTATTCTTTGGATTTTCTCTGGATTTTCAAGGACTATAGTTGTCTCTTTTAAAAAAAATTCTTTTTCTTTTTCTTTCCTCCTCCCTTCTTGTGTGGAGGGGAAAGGGAAGTGAGAACTGTGCTTTTTAAAATGGCTTCAAAGAGACAGCAGCCTTCTTCAATACCTAAGGTTGTTTCTTCTCCTATAACTTCTACTGCACAATTACAACAACAATCTAAACATGTACCACCGGCTCAGCCACCACCCTCCCCCCCTTTGCCTGGACTTTCAGCACAAGAGGTTCGAGGTATAATGGGAGAGATTGTAGTCCAAATGAGAGAGGAAATGAAGCAATTTGCTACACAGATTAAATCAGAAATTAAATCTGATTTTAAAGAAGAGATAAAGGGGATAAAGACCAAACTGGAAGAAAACAATAATGATTTGCGACAAGATATACTTGCAGCAGTTTCAGGTTTGGCTACCGTGGTGGTCAAGTTGGATGCAAGGCTTGAGGAAGTGGAAAACAAAGTTGATTCTTTTGATGATAAAATTCAAGATGTGGAAAGGAAGGTGGAGTCCTCACAAGAAGACATCTTGATGTTTCAGTACAGACAGATGGAGTATGCTTTGAGGATTAGAGGCCTCAAGGAAGATATGAATCAAGATTTGGTGGAGGTGGTTCTTACTGATCTGGCAGTGGCCTTGGACATGGATAAAGGAGAATTAAGCAGAGAAGTGGAAAAAATGTATAGACTTAACTCTTGGATTGCCAAGCAGAAGAATTTGCCTAGAGATGTGGTGATTTATTTTACAAAGAAGTCCCTGCGGAATGAGTTTATACAAGCCTTTTACAACAAAAGATTCCAGATTGCTGCCCAAGATGTTATCATTCTAAAGGAAATCCCATCCAAAATTTTAAGAAGTAGGAAAGATTTTGCTTTCTTAACCAATGAGCTTAAAGTCAGATCGATGCCATTTAGATGGGAAATTCCGATGGGTATCGTCTTGAGCCATGCGGGGACACGTTATAGATTGAATACAGTTGACAAAGCTAGAGAGTTTTATACTTCGGTCCTGGGTGCAGGCTCAACTCCATCTGGTCAGAAATCTCCGAGTGGCAAGGAGGACGAGCAGCAATCTGAGGCATTAAGTTTGGTTTCCGCTGGGATGATACAAGCTGAAAGGCAACGCCAGATGGAGGTCAAAGAGCAGAGAATGACTCATGCAGCTTACAAGCGTAAAGAGAAGGAGCAACGTAAAAAAGAGTCTAAAGAGAATTCTTCTGGAAACGCATCACCGCCGGTGGGAGGAGCAAGACCCAAGAGTTATGCAACACATGCAGCACTTTCAGATTTTGATGGTGTCTTCTCCAGGCTGCGTGCCAAGGGAGATGGCAAAGTTTTTGACCTGGAATGTTAATGGCTTGAATTCTCCTCAGACACGGAAAAAAATCTTTTATTATTTGAAGCAACATACCAATGACGTTATTTGCTTACAGGAAACTCATATCTTACTCAAAGATCAGAAATATCTAGTCACTGCTCGTTTGGGATCTCATTTTGTATCCTTTGCTCCTGGAAAGAAAGGGGGAGTTGTTATATATGTCAAACAAAACCTACCAGCTTGTCTGGTAGAATCAGATCCCCAGGGGAGATATGTGATGATTGAACTTGGTATATATGGTAAGAAGGTACTTATAGTGGGACTCTGTGCTCCAAATCAGCAACAGGAACAATTTTATAAGCTGTTACATCAAAAAATAACATTGCTTGACTATAGATCAGTGGTATTAATGGGTGATTGGAATGGTGTCTTAGATATACAAAGGGACAAGAAAGGTTCCTCTCCTTTTCTTAAACAAGCAAGGTTACCTAAAGCTTTTTTTGATATGAAGGAAGACTGTGAATTAAGGGATTATTGGCGGGAATGTAATCAAGAGGAGAGAGATTTCACTTTTTTTTCTGATAGACACCAATCTTTTTCAAGAATTGACTTTTTTTTGATTACTATGGATTTGTATAATAAAGTAAAGAATGTAAAGATTTTTCCTAGATCACTGACGGATCATAGCCCAGTTTGGATGGAGCTGACTCAAGAGAAAGAGGAAAGGAGATCCTGGAGAGTTAATGAAAATTTGTTCAGACAAGAGAAGAATGTTCAAAAGTTACAGGAGTGTTTAAAGGATTATTTTGTTTTGAATATGTATAAGGGGACCTCAATGTCAATGGTATGGGATGCAGGTAAAGCATTTATGCGTGGTGTTTTGATAAAAATGAATAATTGTCATAAGCGGAACCAGATTCAGAAACGTAGAGAACTTGAAGATGAAATTAAATCAAAAGAAAGGTCCTTAATTTTAAATCCTTCTGATGAAAGTATTAAAGAATCTGTAAAGTTATTAAGGTCACAATTTAACATGTTGATAGCAGATCAAGCTGCAACTAACTTATTGTTTATGAAACAAAATACATTTTGTAATGCTAATAAGCCTGGGAGATGGTTGGCTTATCAATTAAGAAAGAAACAGAGACAGAGAATAATAGAGAAAATAAATTACAAGGGTAAACTAGTTTTTCAGAAGGAATTGATCAAAAAAATCTTTTTTGGACTACTATCAAAAGCTATACAAATCTACTAACGTGCAACTTCTAGATATAAATAAATATTTAGCTGAGGCAAGTTTCCCCAAATTAACTGAGGATCAGAAACATGAAATTAATGGCTTAATTACTAAGGAGGAAATTGCCTCAGCAATTCAACAATTGAAACTAGGGAAAGCACCGGGTACGGATGGGTTAACAGCTGTTTATTATAAAGCTCTAAAGGAGGAGATGATCCAACCATTAAGTGATTTTTTTAATGGTATCTTACAGGGTTTAGAGATTCCTCCTTCATGGCGTAGTGCTTTTATATCATTGATTCCAAAGGAGGATCAAGATCTTACTTTACCAAAAAATTACAGGCCTATATCTCTTTTAAATGTTGATTATAAGATATTTGCAAAAATTTTGGTAAATAGGCTTATGAGGGTCGTGCATCATCTTGTGCATAAAGATCAATCAGGGTTTATAACTGGAAGGTACATGAAAAATAATGTTAGACAAATTATTAATTTATTAGAATATTTAGACAAGAACAACCAAGTTCCTGCAGGCCTCATATTTTTAGATGCTGAAAAAGCATTTGATCAATTGAATTGGCATTTTATGTTAAGAGTAATGGAAGAAATGAATTTTGGCGAAAAGATATTACAAGCCCTTACGGTAATATATCAAAAACAAACGGCACAACTTATTGTTAATGGAGGTTTGTCGGAGGTTTTTACAATAGAGAAAGGTACTAGACAGGGGTGCCCTTTATCGCCATTGTTGTTTGTTTTAACATTGGAAATATTATTGATTAAAATTCGAGAGTCTCAGGAAATTAAAGGAATATAAGTTAATAAAAAAGAATATAAGTTGAGAGCTTTTGCGGATGACTTGGTTGTTACTTTGTCGCAACCTGATTATTCTGTAGTAAACTTATTACAGTTGATTCATCATTATGGTTTGGTTTCGGGTTTCAAGATTAATGTAAATAAGACTAAAATTTTACCTAAAAATATGTCTAGTCAGGAGAAGCAGAGTTTGGCCAACTTGACGGGTTTTGAGATTGTTAATAAGGTAAAATATTTGGGGGTGATGCTGTCTGTTTCTAATGTAAAATTATTTAAAAATAACTATGAAAGGGTGTGGGTCAGGGTACAGAAGGACTTGAAGAATTGGGAGAAGTTGCAATTATCTCTCATGGGAAGAATTGCAGTGATAAAAATGAATATTCTACCCAAGATTCTTTTTCTGTTTCAAATGTTACCGATTTTGAAAAATGAGATTAACTTAAGTGAGTGGCAGAAGGGTCTTAATAAATTTATTTGGGCAGGGAAAAAGCCAAGGGTTAAGTTTAAAATTATGCCAGACTTCCGTGAGAGGGGTGGACTCAAGGTACCAAATTTGAAATTATATTATGATGCGGTGGTTTTAACACTAATTAGTGATTGGGTAAATTTGACAAATCCGGAGATACTTCATTTAGAGGAATGGGATTTACTTTTTGGGTGGCATGCCTATTTAATATTTAATAAAAAAATGGATTGGGTTTTTAAATCTCATATTTTAAGAATCTCTTTACTTAGGACTTGGAGAAAATATTATAAAAGTGATTTTAAAGTTCCATTATGGGCTATATCTTGGCATGCGATAGAAGGAATAAAAAGAGGTGTAAGAATGGATATGGTGTCTTATAGTCAGCTACTTAGATGGGATGGGCAAAACTGGCAGTTAAGACTACGGGAAGACTTAGCGCAAGAAAATATTATTTATTCTTGGTTCCAATATAGGCAACTAGTAGATAAATAGAAGGTGGATTGTAAATTGGGTTTTCTTAGAGAAGATGAAAATCTTATTAAGCAAGTTAAGGATCAAAGACAAACCCATATTAAGAGAATCTATGGGGTATTAGTTGAAATGGATTCAGAATCGGAATTAATTAAAGACTGTATGATTAGATGGGCGCAGAATTTTGGTGTCCCAGTCTCATTGGATATCTGGGAAACCATCTGGGTGAGAACTGTCAAATTTACACAAGCACAGAACTTAAGGGAGAATTTTTATAAAATGTTTTATAGATGGCACCTTGATCCACAAAAAATTTCTTATATGTACCCTGACGTGCAACCCAAATGTTGGAGATGTG
>NW_024096598.1:0-2500 GCF_016545835.1 Crotalus tigris
TTCAGAATTCAAACAGACAAGCACCTGCAACATAACACCCCAGACTTAACAATTATCGATAAGAAAGACAAAAAAAGTCTGGATAGTGGACATGGCAGTGCCTGGAGACAGCAGAATAGACGAGAAAGAACTGGAGAAGATAACAAAATACAAAGACCTACAAATAGAAACAGAAAGACTGTGGCAAAAGCAAGCAAGGGTAGTACCAATAGTCATAGGTGCCTTGGGTGCAATCCCAAAACAACTGGAGCACCACTTGAACAACATTGGCATTGACAAATTCGCTATTAGTCAATTGCAAAAGGGGGCCTTACTAGGAACTGATTCCATCCTGCGACGATATCTGTAATACCATCAAACATCCACATCTGCCTATCCCAGGTCCTAGGTAAGGACTCGATAGGTAGACAATAATGCCAAATCCAGTCTGAACATCTAGCTGACTGTGCGATGATCCTCAATAATAATAATAATAATAAAGTTGGAAGGGACCTTGGAGATCATCTTGTCCAACCCCCTGCTCAGGCAGGAAACCCTATACCATTTCAGACAAATGGCTGTCCAGTCTCTTCTTAAAAACTACCAGCGTTGGAGCATTCACCACTTCTGGAAGAAGGTGGTTCCACTGGTTAATTGATGATAACATGACCCTGGGATACTGCAACTGTCATAAAGAGAGACCAGTTACCAAACATCTGAATTTTGATTACATGACCACAGGGATGCTGCAATGATCATAAGCGTAAAAAATTGGTTATAAGTTACCGTACTTTTTTCAGCGCCATTGTAACTAAACAAGTGGTTGTAAGTCAAGGACTATCTGTAATAGTTCCATTTTGATTAATTAATTGAATTACTATTAAAATTAATATTCACAGAAGAGCACAAGTGATGACCAATGCAGGCATCATAACACTTTTTTTCCCCTTCTATGCCTTATTCTGTAATTTCAGCATTCTGTGTGTCCATGCAATCAATCCCTTGAGTGGGTATCTAACCTGAGCAAAGATCAGAGAATATATAACTATCACAGGAAGGAGTTTTCTTTACAAAAAATACAGCTACTTCCATCCAAAAGGGAAGTAGCTGTAAGAGAAATGATCTCAGATTAGCGGTTTTGAACAAAGAACAGACACAGCAACACACTGAGACGCAAAATGAAGCCTGAGGACTCTGTTTACAGGTAGTCCTCAACTTATGACTATAACTGAGCCCGTAATTTCAACGTAAGTCATGATGTTCGTAAAGTAGGTCTCCATGTGACTGGACTCAATTTTATGACTTTTTTTCCAGTGGTCGTTAACTGAATGCAGCAACCGTAAAGCGAACGCTGTGGTCATTAAGCCAATACTGCAATTGTTAAGGATAGTCGTAGTTCACTTTGAGGTATTTTTTGCTGGAGACCAGAATTAAAGAGCAAAAATGTAAATCGTGGTCACGTGAGCATAAGGTACTGTAAACAGCTGTAAATGCAGGCTGGCTGCCAAGCACTCAAAATACGGTCATGTAACTATGGAGGGAGAGGGCAGATGTTGGAACTCTGAATCTGAGTCCCCTTTTCAGGGTCTGTCATAACTTTGAACAGTTGCTAAGCAACCAATCATAAGTTGAGGACTTTCTATACATCCTGCTGCTTCCTTGTAGTCAATAGAATTAGAATAACAGAGTTGGAAGGGTCATCTAATCCAACCCCACCATCCAAGCAGGAGACCCTACACCATTTCTGACAGATGGCAGTCCAGTCTCTTCTTGAAACCTTCCAGTGATAAAGCTCCCACAACATCTGAAGGCAAATTGTTACATTGGTTGATTGTTCTTACTGTCAGAAAATTTCTCCTTATTTCTAGGTTGAATATCTCCTTGATCAGTTTCCATCCGTAATTCCTTGTCCGGCCTTCAGATGATTTGGAAATAGGTTGATCCCCTTCTCTCTGTGACAGCTTCTCAAGTATTGGAACACTGCTATCATGACTCCCCTGGTCCTTCTCTTCACTAGACTAGCCATGCCCAGTTCCTGTAACTGTTCTTCATATGTTTTAGTCTCCAGTCCCCTAATAGGTCACGAGATGCTAAAAAGTCAGTGCCCTTGGATTTAATTGCCAAAAATGATGATGCCTATCAGACCATCCAAGTAGGCTGGATTAATAGGCCAAAGTCATTAATGCTAATGTCCCTTTTATTATGAGGTTAGAATAAGAGGAACCTACTAGAGCCAGTTAAGTATATTATAGTGGTTAAGGCACCAGCTTAGAAATTGGGAGATTGTGAATTCTAGTCTTGCCTTAGGCACAAAGCCAGTTAGGTAAACTTACGCCAGTTACTCTCTCTTAGTCCCTGCTTCTGAAATCTTTCTGAAACAACTGCAGGGACCATCCTCTAAGGTCCTTCTTAAAAACTCTGCAAAGAAAATTAAAAATTTGTGGGTTTGCCATAAAAATTATGATTGAGAGGCTGCTCACCAATTTGTCAAATAGGTACATAGGAGAATATATATGCAATT
>NW_024096598.1:7500-75000 GCF_016545835.1 Crotalus tigris
TGGTGCGATTCAGATATGTGAACAACCGGTTCTCTGTGTGGATGACACACAAAAACATTAGCTACCAGTTCTACCGAACTGGTGCGAACTGGCTGAATCTCACCACTGCATCTATCTCTATTGAGAAGTTCCGAAACTTTTCAATATCAAGCATGTTTTATTTTTTACATATCATTAGATTTCTAAGCAAAAAACAAAAAAATCATAATTAAAAGTAAAACCAAGCAGAAAAATGTTGAAATTAAAAAAATAAGCGCAATACTTTCTAAAAAAGAATTAAACTATAATTTAATACAAAAATAATAGAAATAAAATGAATTTAATATGAAGGTTGAGGTTGCATTTCCTTATCAAGAGAAATTTTGGATTTGGAAAATGAATGAAGTTGATTCCTTTGTTTTTGTTTTTTATTGAGAATAAAATTGAACATAATTTTTTGTCCACATAGCTTCATGGAAGAAAACTGGAGAATGGTGTATCTCACCTTCTCCATCTTTGGGGTAAATTAGAAAATATTTCTTCCAAACATTCCTCCAAGTTTGAAATTCCATCCTCCTATCCGATTAGATTTCTGTTTTCATTGAGTGCTTCTTCTTGCAGTATGTCTGGCAGTGAATCAACATCAGCACTGAACAGATTGTAGACTAATTTATGAACAGTGTTGCCAAAGCCGTTTTCTGGAAAATAGCAGATGAATTTGTCTGCAAGGCAGTCTAGATGAAGCCCAATTGTGTTCTTCGCATTCTCTTTCCAATGGTCATCATTTTCAGTGAGTGATGAAGAAGTGGGAAAAGACGAATAGTCGGACATCTCAGTTTGCATTCCATAAATACTCTGAGAGTAGCATAGCACATTATGTTTGCAAGCCTGTTTCCTTGCAGCTTTAAGCTGAGATGGTTCAAAGATGCAAAGACAGCCATCAAATATGCTAGCAAAAGTTGAAATGTTGGTCTTAATCTTTCTTCTGGTAGAAGCTTAAACAAAAATTCTTCTATACATTTTAGCTCACATAATCTCAAAAAAATGTAACTTTTTCTTTGTTTCACCTCTGTGTGAAATGAAAGTGTTCAAGTCTCAATTGCACCCGAAGACCTGGAGAAAGTCATACATATAGTGCATTGTTCTTCACAAAATTGAATTAATCAAACAGATCATCTGCATGGGCTTTAGCAACGAATATGACCTATGAATGATGATTATAGCTTTTTTTTTTTACCACTATAACAAATCCAGGACAAGAACCAAATATCCTTGGAATATCTCATTCACCAACCAGTTCGATTGTCACACCCAGAAGTAAATGCTAGGTTTTGACAAAACTGTTGTAAAATGTGGTCATCTGACTACAGGGTGCTGCAAACAGCCGTAAATGCATCCTGGTTGCCAAGCAACAAAAGTGCAATCATGTTACTGCAGAGGGGAGTATGTGCTCATGTGCTCAGTCATTGGAACCTCAAATCCAGGTAGTAAGTACTTTTCAGGTAAGTCTGCCAGAACTTCAAATGGTTGCTAAATGCATGATCGTAAGTCAAGGACTTCCTCTAATATACATAATGCATATGCATGCTTGTATATGTGTATATGTTTATACTTATGTTTGTGTGTGTATATTCTGTATATACTGTACACATACACACATACATATGCACATAAAAACATTCACAAAAATAAATATATACAAAGTTAAAGCATCAAAATGCACGTGTATGTAGGGAAAACAATATCTATTTATGCATTTTCTCTGTTTTTGTTGGAAAATGTCTGTTGCTGCATTTGTTATAGTCAATCTCTCTAGCATAATAATTAAAATACTATGTCCAGGTTATCTGCTACACAACACACATAAGAAATAGGTGCAGTATTGAATTCATTGTTGTGACCGCCATCTTGACTTTTTTTTAACCTTATGTGAGGAGTTATTAAAGGGTATATTTTATTGTAAAATTGTTTTATCGTCCTTTTAAAATGGTTATTATATTATTATTTTTTCAGTACATTTTAAAAACATTACAATAAAAATAATGTTATCTACTGGGTCAGAAGATAAGCAGGTTCAGTTGGAATATCTCCAGGAAATTCAAGGACTGTGGTCAAGACTGCAATTAAAAAGAAGAAGAAAATTGCAATGTACTACACTTTTGTTAACAAAACTTCATGATTCTGTCCATAAAATCACCAGCAGTCAAGTTTATCTTGAAAGAAAACTTTTTTCTTTTTATTTCTGCTTTGGGGTTATTTAGTTGGGGGAAAAACAGGTTATAAATCTGATAAAATAAGAAATAAATTATTTTTTTTAAAAAAAGAACAAATTCATAATTTAAATCTCTTCAGGTAGCAAAAGCCCATCTCAAGTTGAGATTTAGGCTGTGTTCCAATCTGGGAATTCTATTAAGTTCATTTTGGAATTTGTACTATAAATTGAATATTAAACTACCAAAAGAGTAGGCTGGATTTGCAGCTGTGGTGTTTGCCCAAAAAAACAATGTTTAATGAATTATAGACTCAGTTAGGTTTTTAGGTTTAAGTATGGGTATATCTTAATAAAGCATGTTAAGATACTCCCATACTTAAACCTAAAAAGTTAACTGAGTCTATAATTCATTAAACATTGTTTTTCTGGGCAAACACCACAACTGGGAATTTAACTAACCTATTTATGTATGTTGTATGAAGTTAGTCATGCTAGAATTTCCTCACTAGTCTCATGTTATCCATCACTTCTTTAATTGCTTGCAAAATTCTGTTCCAATTCCACTGATAAATACTGTAATCTCAAAGTGGGGTATCTTGCCAAAGCAAATGAAGGAAATTGGTTATTCTAAGCTCATTGTATTAAGCTAGAATTTAATATTGAACTAGAGATAGCCCCTTCTCCCCTCAGTTCACGCTTGCCTCTTCCTCTGGGACAGAGGATGTGGACCGGAGGGTTCATGGCTTAACTCAAACATGTCAAACTCACGATGTCACATGACGTTGCGCAACGTTTTGGGACAGTTTTGCCATTGCCGGCAATGGGGTGGGTGCGGCTTCCGCATGATGCATCCATCCCGTGGGCCGGCAGTTTGACACCCCTGGTAATTCCTGTGGACAACAGCTGGCCCTGTGGAAAACAAATTAGCCTTATGTATCCAGAAGGACTTGACTGGTTGCCTTCTGTCTCTACTTGGTTGGGCTTTTGACTCCCAAAAGTTTTGTTTGGTTTCCCTCTCTGTAGTTAGCCAGACCCAGGATAGAGTGAGGATTTCCCCTTTAATTCACTCCTGTTTCCCCAGAAATCTGATGGGGAAGTGAGAAATGGGTTATAATGAAGAGGTGGTGACAACAGAGGAGCTTAATTTTCTAGTTGCTGATCATTTCCAGAAATGAATTACCTCAGAGTCAAAATACCTGAAAGAAGGAACTGGTTTGATACTGATTACACATTCAATATTACAATGGGCAATGAATATTTCAAGAATAAATTGATATGCAAGACCTGGGCTCAAATGTGCATATCACATAAATTTCTGTTTCCAAAAATTATTGTACTATTAATCCTCTCTTGTCTATTTATTTCTTTGGTTAAGAGGCAAAGTCCTTACCAACTCTGTAGCTTATCATTAAAAGGAATTTGAACAGTCACTAAATGAACTGTTGTAAGTCAAGGACTACCTGTATTCATTTATTATTGATGGATTTTATCCTTAGTTGCTATTCTTTTGCTTTTCTGTTCTGGTTATCTTATATGTTTCTATTTTATAAAATTTATTATAAGATTGATGCTTTTCATCGTGTTCACCACTCAGAGTCACCTTGGCAAGATGGGTGGCAAAACTCATAATCATAATAACTATAATGCTCTACAGGCAGCAAAATCTCTTGACAGGATCATGAGAAAAGAGAGGAACATCCTCCTTAAAAGAGCACATTTCCAGCTGTCAATCTTCTATTGGAACTTGGCTAATCAAGGATAATGGTACATTATCCAGAAGATTAAAGGCTTGCTCTGAATCATACAGCTTCTTGTCTTGTTTCTCACTGTACGAAAAGACATCACAACTCTGGGGTTCCCCATGTGTTCTTAAGCAACTGAAGAGCATTCAAGCAATGCCCTGACCTGCTGCATTTACCTTTTTTAAAAAATAAAATAAAATAAAACAACAGCTAAAAGAAACATCAAATTAGAAGCATTCAAAATAGGGGTAAAATGTGTGGGTTATTATCAGATGTCATTAAGGTAGTCTGATTATGATTATTGCTCCAGGTAAAGAAAGAAATACAAAATGGTGGGCTGATAACTGAAGGTGAAGAGGTATTTAAGTAGAAAGTTCAAATCCCACTTTGAGTGCTGAAAAAGGAAGGGATTTTTAAGGTAGATATCTAAAAATCGAAGTTCTGTGTTAATCAGAAAATGATCCTTAACTTGGAGAAAACTAGCTAACTATTCACAGCCTAAATAAACTTTAGGGAATGCCTAATGCAGAATTCTACAATCTGACTATTTGTGCATGACTTACAGTGAATATCTCCGTATAAAGCAAATATCATTAATTGTAGGATTTATGACATTATAGAATTTGATTATGTGGTATTTTTTGTAGATGTGTGCTCCCAAACCTGGAACTAAAATGGTTTCATTTTTCCATCTCAGGCAGGTGAATTTAAGCAGAAATTTTAAAAGATAAGTGACAGCTTTTTACACCTGGTATCAAATGGTTTCAACGATACCAGGATTTACTGAATACAAGTCAAAGGCAGAACACTCATGTATGAACTTTTTATTCTACCGTATGTATATGTTGGGTGTCCTGGGAGATGTTTTAAAGGTCACAACATGTGTTTCCAAGGAAAGCGTGAAGCGAGGGAGGTTGAATTATTTGATTCCTGGACCATTAATAATAATAATAATGATAATGATAATAATAATCCCCCAGTGAGGCACTACCTTGACGTGGTTGTGGGGCTTGTGTGCTCTGAGGAAGATGAGAGCTATGCCAGAGGTTCAACCATACTGGACAGGTCTCATCAGAGGAGTCAGACAAAGAGTGTCTCTCCCATAAAAAATATGGTGAGACGTAAATTTCAGAATGCCATACCGGCTCGGACGTCGCCCGGGTTAACAAGGTCCGCACTAGATATTGGAGTTCCTGGATATCTGGTGAAAAATGGGTTACAGGACTCAGGACTGTTGGCTGAGCAACCAGGGCCAGCAGCTGCAGAACTACTGGAAGAAAAGGTGTTTACCCGTCGCAGATACACAGTGATGGAAAACAAAGAAATAATGATCTGTTACTACAGATCAAGTCCAACAAGGCGAGGATATCTAAAACGAATGCACCAGTTCTGGAAAGAACAACATCCAGAATCAGAAATAACAGAACAGAGACTAGCAGATCAACGCCGATTTATAACACGAAATAAAGTATTCACAGAAACAGAATTGGACGAACTGCAAAGGTTTACCCAGGGCAAAGAAATCAAAGCCTTACCAGAAGTAATTCAGAATGTAGAGGCAAACCAGGGGGAGTTGGCAGTGAAGGAATCCAGCAGAGATATACAACTGTTCTCATTTGGAAACCAGGCACCTCAGGAAGAACAAAACCCTCTAACTAAAGAAATAAAAGAATTGAAACAAAGAATAACTGAGCATCTAGAACAGCACAAAAACAACAGAATAAGGCTGCCTGGCATTGAAGCTTGTTCCAAAGAAACAGCTAGCACAAGCATTAAAAGATGCAAATACTGCAATAGCAAGTATAAGCACCAATTCACTGCAAGAAACAAACCAACTAATGTACAGCACAGCTGCAGTTATAACAGAATACCTGGGATGTAAAATCAACAAAAAAGAAAAACAAACAAACAGTGCACCAGAAAAATGGAAGGTTAGACTAGAAAATAAGATCAGCAAGTTAAGATCACATGCAAGCAAGCTAGAACAGATGAAAGAAAAGAAGCTGAAGAACAAGAAGACCAAAGAATACCTAATCAAGAAATACCACTTAGAAACAAGGAAGATCAAGGAAGCACTGGAAATAATAAAGCAACAAATAACAGCTATAGCCAGGAAAATCAGTAGATATGAAGCTCGAATTGCAAACTATAGGCAGAACCTCCAATTTCAATCCAATCAGAAACGTTTCTACCAATCCATCAATGGAGAAACTGCAAGGAATCAGTCAGTACCTGACAAGGAAGAAACAGTGCAGTTCTGGAAGCAGATATGGGATAACCCAAAGAAATACAACAAGGATGCGGCTTGGTTAAAAGAGGTGGATGCAAATAAAACAGAAGTTGAAATGAAAGAACTAGTAATAACAACAAAAATGGTAGAAAAAAGAGCAAAGAAAATCAAAAATTGGTCAGCACCAGGTGAAGATGAACTGCATGGGTTTTGGTTGAAACATCTAACTGTTATACACCCACTCATTGCCAAGCAGTTCAACAATATACTACAAGGAGGAGAAATTGAAAAGTGGCTAACAACTGGGAAAACCTACCTAATAATGAAAAATCCAGCAAAAGGGGCAACACCAGGTAACTACAGGCCAATTACCTGCTTACCAACAACTTTCAAATTACTAACTGGTGTGGTAGCTGATGCAGTACAACAGCATCTAGTTGAAAACAATCTCTTTCCACCTGAGCAGAAAGGAAACCGCCCCAATAGCAGAGGAACAAAAGATCAACTCCTAATAGACAAAATGATCTTGGAAAACTGCAAGAGAAGGAAGACCAACCTGAATGTGGCATGGATTGACTACAAAAAGGCATTTGACTCTCTGCCACATGATTGGATAAATAAAGTGCCTAGAAATAACAGGAGTCAGTAGAAACATCAGAAAATTTGTGCAAAGATCGATGGCACAATGGAAGACACAGTTGCAGATCAATGGTGAGAGGCTGGGAGAGGTTAATATCAAGAGAGGAATATTTCAAGGAGATTCATTATCACCATTACTATTTGTTATTGCACTGTTTCCTCTGTCAACAATACTGAATAACTCAGGACATGGCTATCAAACATCAAAAACATCTGCCAGACTATCCCACCTCCTTTACATGGATGATCTGAAGCTGTATGGAAAAACATCATCTGAAATAGAATCGCTGCTCAACACTGTCCGTATATATAGCCAAGATATTGTAATGGAGTTTGGCTTGGACAAATGTGCCACACTTACTATCAAACAAGGAAAAATAGTGAAAACTGAAGGAATCAAGATGCCCCACGAAAATAACATTAAGAGTCTGGATGAGGAAGAGTACTACAAATACTTGGGTATCCTTCAAGCTGACAACATCAAGCACACTGAAGTCAAGAAAAAGATTAGAGGTGAATACATCAAGAGAGTGAAGAAGATCTTAAAATCCAAACTCAATGGAGGAAATACCATAAAGGCAATCAACACCTGGGCAATCCCAGTCATTAGGTACACAGCTGGAATAGTGGACTGGACTCAAGCAGAACTAAAAGCAATGGATAGGCAGACCAGAAAAATAATGACAATGAATCATGCCCTTCATCCACGCAGTGACATTGATAGACTTTATCTACCAAGGCAAATAGGTGGGCGTGGAATGCTACAAGTACATCAGATGGTTGAAGAAGAAAAAATGGCTTTGGAAGAATATCTGAAGAACAATGATGAAGATGCACTGAAATTAGTATATCAGGAAGGCTTACTAACTACTGGAGAGACCAAACTGGCCTACAAGAAAGACCAAATGAAGAACAGAATAGAGGCATGGGAAGACAAAGCACTACATGGCCAATACATGAAAAAAATAGCTGGGAAAGCAGATAATAATAAAACCTGGCAATGGCTAAGAGCAGGAAAATTGAAGAAAGAGACCGAGGGACTAATTCTGGCTGCACAAGACCAAGCCTTAAGGACAAATGCATACAAAGTCAAAATTGAGAAGACAGCAACAGACAGTAAGTGCCGCCTATGCAAAGAAGCTGAAGAAACAGTGGACCACTTGGTAAGCTGTTGCAAGAAGATTGCACAGACTGATTACAAGCAGCGACATGACAAAGTAGCAACAATGGTGCATTGGAAGATCTGCAAAAAATATCATTTGCCTGTAAGCAAAAACTGGTGGGATCATAAAATAGAGAAAGTCATAGAAAATGATAAAATTAAACTGCTCTGGGACTTCAGAATTCAAACAGACAAGCACCTGCAACATAACACCCCAGACTTAACAATTGTCGATAAGAAAGACAAAAAAGTCTGGATAGTGGACGTGGCAGTGCCTGGAGACAGCAGAATAGACGAGAAAGAACTGGAGAAGATAACAAAATACAAAGACCTACAAATAGAAATAGAAAGACTGTGGCAAAAGCAAGCAAGGGTAGTACCAATAGTCATAGGCTCCTTGGGTGCAATCCCAAAACAACTGGAGCACCACTTGAACACCATTGGCATTGACAAATTTGCTATTAGTCAATTGCAAAAGGCGGCCTTATTAGGAACTGCTTCCATCCTGCGACGATACCTGTAATACCATCAAACATCTACATCTGCCTATCCCAGGTCCTGGGTAAGGACTCGATAGGTAGACAAAATGCCAAATCCAGTCTGAACATCTGGCTGACTGTGCGATGATTGATAATAATAAAGTTGGAAGGGACCTTGGAGGTCATCGAGTCCAACCCCCTGCTCAGGCAGGAAACCCTACACCATTTCAGAGAAATGGCTGTCCAGTCTCTTCTTAAAAACTTCCAGTGTTGGAGCATTCACCGCTTCTGGAGGCAGGTTGTTCCACTGGTTAATTGTTCTAACTGTCAGGAAGTTTCTCCTTAGTTCTAGGTTGCTTCTCTCCTTGATCAGTTTCCATCCGTTGCTTCTCGTCCTGCCTTCAGGCGCCTTGGAGAATAGCTTGACTCCCTCTTTTTTGTGGCAGCCCCTGAGATATTGGAACACTGCTATCATGTCCCCCCTCATCCTTCTCTTCATTAAACTAGACTTACCCAATTCCAGCAACCGTTCCTTATATGTTTTAGCCTCCAGTCCCCTAATCATCTTTGTTGCTCTTCACTGTACTCTTTCTAGAGTCTCAGCATCTTTTTTACATCGTGATGACCAAAACTGGATGCAGTATTCCAAGCGTGGCCTTACCAAGGCATTGTAAAGTGGTATTAATACTTCCCGTGATCTTGATTCTATCCCTCTGTTAATGCAGCCCAGCACTGTGTTGGCTTTTTTGGCAGCTGCAGCACACTGCTGGCTCATATTTAAGTGATTGTCTACTAGGACTCCAAGATCTCTCTCACAGTTACTACTATTGAGCAAGGTACCCCCTATACTATACCTGTACATTTGGTTTTTCTTGCCTAAATGTAGAACCATACTTTTTTCACCATTGAATTTCATTTTGTTAGATAGGTCCCAGTGTTCAAGTCTGTCCAGGTCCTCCTGTATCTTAAGCCTGTCTTCTGGAGTGTTGGCTATTCCTGCCAGCTTGGTGTCATCCGCAAATTTGATGAGTTCTCCGTCTATCCCCACGTCCAAATCATCGATGAAGATGTTGAAGAGCACTGGGCATAGAACAGAGCCCTGGGGCACCCCACCACACACTTCCCTCCATGTAGATGCGGTTCCATTGAGGACCGCACGCTGAGTACGGCCGGTCAGCCAGCTACGGATCCATCTGGTTGTGATGCTGTCTAACCCACATTTTCTATCTTATCGAGTAGAAGGTTGTGATCTACTTTATCAAATGCCTTACTGAAGTCCAAGTAAATTATATCCACAGCATTCCTCTAATCCACCAATTTTGTCACTTGGTCAAAGAATGCATTAAGGTTTGTCTGGTATGATCTGTTTTTGACAACCCATGTTGGCTTTTAGTAATGACTTTTCTTTGCCTCTAGGTGTTCGCTGATTCATTGTTTGATTATCTTTTCCAGAATCTTCCCAGGTATTGAGGTCAGGCTGATAGGTCTATAATTTCCTGGATCTATTTTTTCCCTTTTTTGAAGATGGGAACTACATCAGCTCTTTTCCATTCCTCTAGTACAGTGGTTCTCAACCTTTTTAATGCCGCGACCCCCAACTGGTCGTAAGTCGAGGACTACTCAACCGGTCGTAAGTCGAGGACTACTCAACTGGTGCAGCACCGTTTGCAAAATGGGACTTTTGGCGGGCTCAACAGGGCAGAGACAGCCTGGACAATTCCTATTGGCTTTTGAAAGCCAATAGAATTAGACTCTATTCAAGAGAGTCTATTCTATTGGCTTTCAAAAGCCAATAGAATATGAGGGAGTAGCACAGCTAAGGAAAAGGGGGGGGAAATGGCAGACTGCGTTGTTTGGCAACCCCAAATGGTCGTTCAACCCCAAATGGGGTCCCGACCTACAGGTTGAGAACCACTGCTCTAGTAGTTCCCCAGTGCTCCAAGATCTTTGAAAAATATAGTTCAATTGTTCTGAGATCACATCTGCCAGTTCCTTGAGAACCTTGCGGTGTAATCTTGGTGACTCCTGAGGATTAGTTTAAAGATGACTTTTCACACAACTTCTGTTGAATTCATAGGTGAATCCATGGTATCTTGTTTTATTTAAGTGTCTTTTCTACCCTGGACATGATATCTAATATATAACTATATACATGCATATGCATATACACATACATGTATGGATATGGATATGGATATATACACCCACATATAATATTGACTATATTATACTGTATTGACTATATAGGGGTGTCAAACTGCCGGCCTGTGAGCCAGATGCGTCATGCTGAAATTGTGGCCACCCCATTGCCGGCAATGGAAAAAAAGTCACGATATGTCATGACATATCACGTGACGTTGCGAGTTTGACACCCCTGCTTTACAGTATGTATGCATGTGTATGTGTAGGCACAAAATTTTCAGACCAATGGGCCTAGATCAAACCTACATATAAAATACATAGCTGTGTTTCATTTGGTTTCAATATTTTTCTTCATTGTGCAGCTGTGCACAAATTATTTCAGTTCAAATCGAGATACCTGTAGGATATCTAAGCATAATGAAGAAACTGCAAGCAGCATTGCTTATTGTGCTAGCCAGCTCATTTGTTTGGAGTTAACGGAATCTCCTTCCTTTGTTTTAAAGTAAAACAAAGCATACCAGTTCATGTGGCAAAATGATCCCATGGCATCTTCATTACTAATCAATGCACATTTTTCAGGAAATGCTTGTATAATAGCTTGTTAATACATCACCTGGCAGGAGCTATAAATTAAGACTGCTCAAGGGATAGGTATTCACAAATACCCATTCCACAAACCCAGAAGAGTCATTCATCTGGTGAGTGTCATCTTTAAGGAAGCAAACTTGCCTGAACTTAGCAAGGCTAAGTGAGGTCATATCTGATTAGTACTTGGGTGGGAGACCCCTAGCAAAACCTGGGGTTACACTGAGAAAGACCCCCCGCCCCCCAAAAATATTCCAGGAGAAAGTGATGGCCGATCACTTCCACAGCAAGAAAATTACATAGCAAATCCATGATGTCACCAGAAGTTGAGCACAATTTGAGAGAGACTTTACCTTTATTGGCGGGGAAAGTTGATTGTCAAATGATATCAAATCCTCTCGAGTCATTTCTGGGTAGTACATGCCCTTAAGAATTGTGTTTGCTCACCAGTATTTGCAAATAACAATAACAATAATATAGAGTTGGAAGGGACCTTGGAGGTCATCTAGTCCAACTCCCTGCTAAAGCAGGAAACCCTATACCATTTCAGACAAATAGTTGTCCAGTCTCTTCTTAAAAACGTCCAGTGTAGGAGCATTCACAACTTCTGGAGGCAGGTTATTCCACTGATTAATCGTTCTAACTGTCAGGAAATTTCTCCTTAGTTTTAGGTTGCTTCTCTCTTTGGTTAGTTTCCATCCATTGCTTCTTGTCCTGCTTTCAGGTGCTTTGGAGAATAACTTGACTCCCTCTTCTTTGTGTCAACCCCTGAGATATTGGAACACTGCTAACATGTCACCCCTCGTCCTGTTCTTCATTAAACTAGATATCCATTAACACAGGGATGGACAATTAACTTTCCCAAGGGGCCTCATGGGAAAACTGGGACTGTTGTGGAGGGACACAAGGTTGTGAAGGTGTGTATGCATGCACTCATGCACATACGTACATTTAAAAAAAGCAATCACCTTCAAAATGAAAGCAATAGAGTGGTACCTCAGTACTCTTCCTTAACTGATTCCGGGAGGCATGATGAGTACCCAAAACGAGTACCAAATAAAATTTTCCAAAAAGAAATAATGTAGTGAGTCACAGTGCAGCCAACACTGACAAGTTCTAGCTTGTGTGCATTCAGTACCAAACAAACAATGAGTACTGGGACAAAATTTTCATGTCAAAATACAATGAGTACCAAATTTGATGAGTTTCCAAGCAATTGAGTACCAAAGCACCACTGTACAGTTGTATTGTGCATAGTATGCACTTATTTACATTTGATTTCTAATTTCCAATTGACCTCACATGGGCCAGGTAGGGACAGTCAAAGAGCCAGATGTGGCCCAGTTGCTATAAAATGCCCAGGTCTACATTAACACATAGCTTGTCTTTTCTTCAAGGATAAAGATGCAAGCAGGACAGACATGAAGTCTGAAATGATGTACATTTCTTAATTGCATTAATCTAATAGAGTGAGTAAAAGAAATACACTATGCACGTCTGAGATTAAATGCAGGGTTCTGGAAAGAAGCTTTGCTTTTCAATATCTACCCCTTGGCTTGGTCTTCAGCTCCAAAAAGTATTGCAGTTCATCACTGTTTGGTAAGCTATATATTCCCCTCTGCTGATACAGCCCCAAGTTTGACCTTAGATAACAGAGTGGGAGCAAAGACAGAGTTATAACCTGGTATAAAAGCTCCTATTTGGCTACTTTGTAGAGCTACTTTTTCTCTTCACATTTTGATGATGATGAAGAAGAAAACTTACTAAGAATAAATGGTAATGTGAAAAGGTAAGATATCCTGGCTCTGCAAAATAGTATTGAATGATTTCATTTACGACTGTATCTTCCAAAGGTTATTGGACATTATATGAAATGTATTCTCTAGTACAGTAGTGGCGAACCTATGGTACGGGTGCTAGAGGCGGCACTCAGAGCCCTCTCTGTGGGCACGTGCGCCATCGCCCCAGTCCTAGGCCTTCAGTTGGGTTTTATAAAACCTTTTCGCTTTAGGCCTCCGCTGCCATGTGCAAAAAAAAAAAAAAGGTTCAATCAATCAGTCAATTTCAACTTCTCGCGGGGAAAAAAAAGATCTTGCAAAGTTGGAATTGATTTATTGAACTTTTTAGTCCCACCCAGTCTGTCGTAACCACGGCAGCCACACCCAGCCAATGGGCCACACCCACCCGGCACCCGACAATGCATAAGTGGGTTTTAGGTTGCAGTTTGGGCATTCGGTCTCTAAAAGGTTCACCATCACTGCTCTAGTACATGACAAAAAAATTAACCTTAACTTATTTAAATGCAGTATTGTCTGCTGTTTACTTATTTGCTATCCATTAATCCATTTTCACACTGCGGAGTCTTTCTATTATGAAACCTTTTGTGGGGCAGGGGGGAGGAAAGAAGGCAAAAATTATATGACTTCTTTAAAATATATAGCAAGAATCCTCATTTCCAGATTTTTATGGCTGTACTAGCTGGTATTCTTGCATGCAGTTTTGTAATTTATTCTGCACATTCCACTTAAACCTTTTTTCAATAGCGTGATTTTATTAGAGTCAGCTCACTGGACTTTCCCAAAAAGGTATTTAAGATCAAATAAAACCAGTGCTTGGAAAAATATCATTACAATATGAAAGCAGTTACAAAAACATTAGTACTGCAAAGTTTTATTTCAAATGGCTGAGCCTTCTGTAGCCCAGGTTATTGCAGTTCTACTTCCTCAGATACACTCACTGGAAAAATAAGGAAAACTGTCATCTTTGCACTTTTTGCTTTTTCTCAGAACAAAGATTCAATTTCAAGGCAGGTGGGTTTTTTCCCCCAGATGCTCTCCATGAGAAAAGCAAAAATGCAATCCTTTTGTGCATAGACTTTTTTTCCTAAGCAAATGAACAATTTTATTCTTATTTTGTCCATTACATTAAATTCTCCTTGTTGTGAATGATTCCCCTTGAATGAATCGAAGCTGAAAATTGATGCTCTTGTCCTGTTTTAGCCAATGAGACAGGACAATAATAGATTTGGTTGCTGGCAATGCCTTGAGTGGTTTTCTTACCTTTTCTTTGATTTTTTCCAAATATGTCCATTTAAACCACCCTCTTCCACAAAGAGTCTCAAGACCGATGCCATTTGCTATCACAATAGAAGCATAAGCTACAAACGTAGAGGATAAACTAGAAGATTTTAAAAAATAAAATTAAGAAATTAACCTTTTGATTGATCGAATGCCTACTAGAACAATCAGCTCTTCATAACGGCCAGAGGTTTAGCAACAAAGAAGGGTGAAGGACAGACTTCACTTGAAATCTAATTATGGTAACTGAAAAGCAGACCCTTTCTCATTCCAGCTAAAACCAGAAAATGTGGTGGGATTAAAACAGACTGTCCCTAGGAGATCTGAGTGGGAAGATTCCTATGAAAGGAGAAGGTCCTATTAGAAAGCTGGATTCAAGCTGTTTACAATTTAAAATTGATTGTTTGGTTGCCTCAAGCCAAGCTTCTTTTCTTACCTATAAGCTACTGTATCTGTAACATAGTATTTGATTATAAGGGAAAATTTAATAGTTTTGGGGGAAAATATTCATTGATTTTTACACCAGTCATTGATGATCAACAGATATGCTGGCATTTGTCATTATGACTCATATGATTGATCTTTAAGACTTATATGATCTTATGTTTCTCTCTTTTTATCACCCGGAGTTATAACAATTGGAAACAAAATGTTATGTTGTGTTGATTTGAGTTTCAATACAAAATGTTTTCATCTGATACAGTGGATGAAATTCATGCTCTCTGAAACCAATTTCCACATTCACACCTAGCTACACCTACTTTCTATTTCTGACATGTTATTGTCTGGATTAGGTTGTAATTGTCATAGTCTGGTGGATAAATATCTATCAGCTTTTGAGGGTGCACTTATTAGTAATATCAAGGGGTATCTATCCATCAGCAAAGTGAACACTGTTGGTAGAACGGTTCTTTGTTCTCTATGCAACCATTTTCTACTCAGCTTATGTTTGTTATGGGCATCTCCCCAGCTCTTCTTCAAAGTAAAATTTCATGAGAGAACTGCAGGGAAAAGGGGCAAAGAGATGTCACATATACACAACGATTACTAGATCTCTACCAACTTCTTAATGGCCTCTAATGTAGACTAAATGGGAGCTTTATCATAAACCAAATTATATAATTGCCAATGTGTGTGATTTTATCATATCCACATGAGGCTATTTTAAATAACTACATCTGCTTGGATATTAGAAAATAAACATTAATACAATACAGCAGGGATCCCCAACCCCCGGTCCATGGACCGGCACCGGTCCGCAGCATGCCAACAAGTGGGCTGCACAAACAAGCAAAGCTCCATCCTCGGGATGCAGGCAGTATTCAAAACCACACCCCTTCTGGTCCGTGGAAAACCCTTTCTCCATGGCACTGGTCCCTGGTGTTGGGCACCTCTGCAATACAGGACCAAAAATCTATTCCAAATATTCAGCTTTGCTTTTCTAAAATTTTCAAGTACCATCCAGAGTCACTGAGAGTTGGATGGCATGCAAGTTTAAGATATTATTAACATTTCACAAAAATGTGAAATCACAGCTACCTGTTCTTCAGTTGATGTTGGCCTTCAATATGCATCAATTCATTCTGATATCCTAGGTTCCCAAGAACTTAACATGTCATAATGTATTAGCACAGTATATGTGCAGAACCAAGCAGTGAGGTCTATTGTAATTAACTTCTTGAAACTTTTTCAAGATTTGCTTCATCCAAGATTTTTTTTGGTATGGAACCCAATGTGCCGATAGCCACTGGGGCCACAATAGTCAATTTATGTCATAATCTTTCAACTTCAACTTTCAGATATTGATATTTGTGATTTTCTCTTTGTCTTCTGTTCTAGTATCCCCTGGTATTGCCAATTATCCACACTTTCTTTTTTTCCATCACAGTTAAATCTGATAAGTTATGGGCCTAAACTTTATTAGTTTGTATTCAGAAATCCCATTTTCAACTACTTTTTCAACTCTATGTTCCACCATTTTTTTATTATAGGCCCTATAATTTTTATAGATGTTCCAGTGAAGAATTATTATTATTCTCTCCTCTTCCTGGTTGACTTAAGATGGATTTTGATGTAATGCTTTATAGACAATTATCTGAAGATAAATTTCATGAGAATTTTAATAGTAAATTTCAAATAATAAATTTCAAGACATATACATACAGCAATTATTATTTCAACAACTTAACTGTGTTTATTTAAAAAAAATGGGAAAAAATGATCTCCCTCATAAACAGGTAAATAAACCTTTTTAAATTTAATTTTTATGAAGTAAAAACAATACAACTTCCTAATAGTGAGGACAATTAACCAGTGGAACAGCTTGCCTTCAGAAATCATGGGTGCTCCATCACTGGAGGTGTTTAAGAAGAGGCTAGATAGTCACTTGTCTGAGATGGTATAGGTTCTCCTGCTTGAGCAGGGGGTGGACTAGAAGACCTCTGAGGTCCACTCCAGTTCTATTCTATTCTAGTAACACAATTGTTAAGTGAAATTGGCTTCTCGACTGACTTTGTTTGTCAGAAGGTCACAAAAGTGATGACATGACTCCAGGACACTGCAACCGTCATAAATAGATGCCAGTTGCCAAGCATCCAAATTCTGATCACTTGACCATGAGGATGCTGTTTAAGTGTGAAAAACAATCATAAGTCAAAAAATTAAATAAGAAAAAGAAAAATGGAGAAAACTGATAAATAAATAAAGAAGAAATAAAGAAGTAGCTTCTGACCTTATATAAGCAGTTATAAATGCATTTATATTTTATCCTGTCATCCTAAAGTTATATCCTTACTCCCTTCTTTCTAAATTCTAGCTATTTTAACCATCAGACTGATAAATCACAGATAACCTTTCATGTTTTCTATATTTCCAACATGGATCTGAAGTATATAGAACTTCTGGTGTTATCAAGCAATAGTGCATCATTTTATAAAAAATATCACTTTTAAATTTTAACAGAATGTGAATTTCAGCCTTTCAGCCGCTTATTTTCTTATTGAACCCATTTTATCTTACACCCTTACACCTTTCTTCCATTTCAAATGTTAGTAAAAGCTAATATTTTTTAGCAATTACATGTTCATCTTTTGCAAGTAATTCGGTTTCAAATTCTGTCTTATATTGCTCAATTCCAAATGTACTTTTGTTTACTTTAAATCTTTCTCTTAACTGTACATATGAAAATCATTGGAAATTAAATCCCTTGCAATCAATTGATTATTTTACCTTCATCTTATATTTTTTTCAGGCCCAGCCAGGGTTTGTACCTATTCCATATTCTCAATAAGGCACTTCTAATATAATGATTTTTAAAGTCTGTATTAACTTTAACATCATTGTACTGTAAAAAAAAAAACCATACCACCCACATTTCATGGTCTTCTAATTATAAAATTCTTTTGTTTGTCAGTAATATCCTTTCTTTCATCCAAATCAAACAGCAGTCTGCAAAGAGAAATCTCAGAAACAAAACTATTACCGTAATTTCCGGCGTATAAGACGACTCAGCGTATAAGACGACCCCTGACTTCGGAGCCAATTGCATGTTTTAGAAAGTCATCTTAAACGCTGGAAAATACGGTACTCTATAATTAAATGGCTGTTCTAAAGACACCTTAAACTATTATGCTCGGAGTAGTTTTCAAAGTTTATTTAGGATTCTTGCATCAGAGAAGGCTTCAGAACACTTTGCCTCCCCCTTTAATACTGTACTGTATACTCATTTCAGAAAAAGGAAAAGGAGCAAATGAATGTGTGCTTGGGTGTAAATTAAATGTAGTGATTTTAATTTTCTTAGCAACTAATGTATCATATGGTCCTTTTGTGTCATTTTTCTGTCTATTTAAAATTAGCATTTATTATATATAGGCCATTTCAGAAAGATTTACATGATTTAATCATGTTCTTTTCTGAGCAATTATTTAAAGTCATCTGCAAGATCATTGTTTCCACTATACAATTTTATTTTTGTCTATTTAAACATGCATGCTGGGTTCCAGAGCATCATCAGCATTCTTAATTCTGATGGACAGATTTTATGTGTGGATTTTAAAGTCCTCTCTTAAGAATGCAGGTAACCGTTCTTATTACTTTTCTAAGTAGAGATATGCTTAAAAAGTAAAGTCTTTATTGCTTCTTAAAAGGTGCAGTGCTCTGTGATAAATTCTCGTATTTTGACTGTTAATATGTTTGAATGAAAATTATTTATACATTTTGGTGAGGTTGAGTGGTTTTCATTTGATTGCTGCCTCTGGAAATGAAAGCAGAGTAGCAAGAAATTTACATGTCATGCTGTGATGTATATCCAGATTATGAGATGATTGCTCAGTAGATGAACACCAAGTAAAATCATTTGCATCAAACTGTGACAACTGCAATTCCTGACAAGGCCTCTTAGTTTTGGGGGCTATTATCATTGTACAAGAATATAATCTATTGACAGCCTAGCTGTTTAATACATTAAAAGGCAGACAGTGGAAGAAATCTTAACAGTTTTCATTCACCGCTGCACAAGGGTGCAGATCAAAAGTGAATTACATTTAACAATATGCATGTATGGTGATAAGATGCATGACATTCATCAACCTGTTTAGTCATGGTTAAGCTGAGATGGGAAAGATCCAATATTACTGCCATATGTGGTCTGAAATAGAGACATGAGACTGAAAATTATATTATTGCCCAGTAAAAGTGAACAAACAGGAGAAGACATTTTTCCTTAATCTTTCTTTGTTTTCTCTCCCAAACTTCCACTCACCAAAGAGAGAAAAACCTGCCTTTATTTTGAACAAGCAACAGTTTCATCCCTAATGCACAGAAGCAAGAAAACCCTATATTTTAAATTATTGGAACAGATAGAGGAGGAACAACAGTTTGAAGTTTCCTTGTCCTGAACTTTCTTTCTGCTGTTGTTCCTGTACATTAATTGGTTTATTTTTAAAAAAAAATGGGTATCCTTCTAAAGCACCCAGAAAAAAGTAAAAGAGGTGGTAGATATTTATACTTTCTGAAGAACAACTCTGAATCCTGTTTCCATGGATGGAATATACTTTCCCTGCTCATAAGCAGAACAAGAGCTATTATGAAGGCCTGCAAGAGGACGTTGAAAGTATTCTGCTGAATTTGCTCACAGGCCTACATTATTCTTGGTCTGCAAGGCTTGTTAAATTCACTACTGTATTTTCTGGATTGGGGCTAATACGCTATCCTTAATCACCTTTTGTAGTGAGAATATGTATTCTTAAAAGGAAGCCAGATTATCTCTTTTGTTTTGCAGTGGAGTAGAGAGGGAAAAAATCTTCAGGGTTTATGCAATGAGTTAAATTTCATGGACTCTTCTTTTAAATATGCACGTATTTTTTTTACTCTTTCCCTTTCTTCTTCCTGTCAAAGTGCCTGGCTTCCTCTTCAAAAAGTAAATTTGTTTATCTTTGTTCTTATGAACAGAATATTCATGAGAACAAATGTAAGGTTATACAAGTAGTCCTCGTTTCGCCACCCCACCTGGGACTGGCAACTTGGTTGCTAAACAGAAGGGTCACCAAGTGAAACACTGAACTTTTAATATCTTTTGCTTAACCTTTTTAATTCTGTTTTTGACTTTGGTCGCAAAGTTACTTTTTCATCACTATTGTAACTGAATTGTCGTTAAATGAGATAACTCCCACCGTGGCGGCCCTGGGCAAGCAAAGACAGACAGAGGACGGAGTAAGTGGGCGGGCAGCCACCCAGCACATCCGGAAGGCTGGATCACATGCCTGCCCCCCGCTCCTCTGCCTCTGTTTGCTGCTTGGAGAGCCAACCCAGCAGTCTCAACACTCAGTCCTACCTGCACTATGCAGGCTGTGAAGCCCCACAGTGCTCCAGCTGAGGGATCTGCAGGTGTGGCTGATGCCGCACACTGTCACCCCCTCCCCATGCCCGCCGCATCCTGTGAACATGCCAGGGTGGGTGCCCAGCCAAGCTCAGGTGAGCCAGAACCAGGGTGGTAGGGACCAGCCCCTCACTGTCTCCAGGGTGGCCCCATGGGCCAGATCTGGGTCCATCGCAGGCCAGATTCAGCCCACAGGCCTTGTGTTTGACATATCTGCTCTAACATAATAAAAGCAGTATTGGCATTTATAACTTTAGTTTCTTAGTCTGGTCTGTCTTGAAGGACTGACACCTACTCTCTAGTATTCAAAGAAGTCTCCCTGTCCTTTTTCTGGATCTGTCTGGATATTCCCTTGATGCCCTTCGCTATCGTATGGACACTATGGACTGTGAAGAGAATATCTCTGTGTACCGAAAATCATTTTCATCAAAGAAATGGTTGTTTTATTTTGTATAGGCAGATTTGTTCAAGAAGAACAGTGGGTAGGAAGAAACTCTACTGTATCCTAATGAGTAATATTAAGAAATTAAATGGTTTTTTATTGGAAGTCCTAACAGGAAGAAGGTGTAAGAATTACCTGCTCAGATTAAAAAGTTGGAAATAAATGAAAGGACACAGCTCTTGAACAAAGGCAAATTAAACCTACCTTTAGAAATAATAGTTTCTTTTTTCCTTTCCTAAGCATCTAAGACAATAAATAACAAATATCTAAAATGTGTCATGTTTTCTATGTGATATGAGTATCTACAACAGTTTATAGAGAAGATTATAATCACTTAGTTATAGCAGTCTCTGGTGCTGTGTAAATCAAATCAATGCACTCAACAGTCCTGTGAATAAATTGCAAACTCATTGCATGCCTTATCATGTTATAATTATCTGAGTTGAAGTGTAGTGTGTGTGTGTTTATATAATTATGCATACATACTTATTTCTTGCTACACATTCATTTTGTACTCTTCCACGTGGATAAGGTGAATACATGTACAGTATACAAAGTTTTCAAGGTATTTCCATCCTAGGGTATAATATATATAGGTTATAATTATATTATAATAATATATTATTATTTTATAGCCAGAAAGAGAAACCTACAAAAAATCTAATTATAAATGTAGAAATTTTATCTGTTGTAGACATATTTTATTGAAATTACAGTTGACTTTCGCTGAGGATCAGAATTTATATGGTCATCTCACCATTTTTTCTTCTTTACTTTGAGAAAGAGAGATAGAGTTTCTTAATACTTAGCAATAATACTCGCTTGGATTAAGCTCCATTTTGAGGTTTAATGCTAGACTATGGAGTTCCCAACCTGGTGCCCTTTCACCAGGCTGAAATTAGAGTAACATGTCTGGAGAGCACCAGTTTGGGGAAGAAGATTGTATTAATGGGTTGTTTTACTGGATTCTATCCATTTATCTTGCAGTGAAGCAGCACAGTTAATTAAATATTTAGCCAAGAGCAGATGAGCTTTGCATAGTAATCTGAATAAGAAATTCAAATTCCTTTACTTTGCAAGCAGTATAGATAACATGGTCTTAAGAATTTTGTGATGTCCATAATAAAGAGAGAGAGCAATCACAAAATCCATAATCATCAACGAATGAATGGTGAAACGTAAAATGTGTATTATTCATGAATTTTGCAGACAGAAATGTTTGATAGTTGTTCAATATTTTGACTTATTTAAAATGCCGCTATCTAACCCTCCATTTGATAATTCTGTATTATTCTTGCTGCCTCCCTTATCACTGTGTTAAGATCCCTGCCCTACAACAATAAGGTTATATATCTCTAATACCAAAGTTTATGGCATCCCTCAAATCTCAAATGCTAAAAACTATCTGTAGGGCTTGTAGACAGAAATTAGGCAATACTGAATTGTGGTAGGGTGGAAAATAAACATAAACTACTACTTTCTCTACCCTACTGTGGAAAGCTATTTTACAAGGTTTTTTTTTTAATTGCAAAATAAAAGCATCTCTTTTCTTTCACTCAGCAGGATTGAGGGAGGATTGTAGAAATGGCATCTCATTCACCCACCATCTCATGGTCCTCTGTCTCTCATCTCTTTTTGGTGTCCTTGTCTCTCTTCCCTTCTTTTTCTTTTGCCTAGGACAAGCAAGTACACACGCATACACACACACACATTTCTCTCACCTTTATTACCAGCAATTTTCTTCCTCACTTTTCTTCAATTATTCAAAAGGTTTGGGCGCACTACAGAATAAAGCTTTAATCACATCTACGAGCCTTCTCTGAGAGAGGGGATATGGTGGATTGAGTTGGGTTGGGCCCAATTGGATTAAGTCAGGATCAAGCATCTGCTCAATTTCTTAAAAGCAGTTATGAGGACCTCAGTCTATCCACGCACCAGACTGTGAAGTCCTGGATCTTTATCTGGGATTCCAGACCTTCTACCAACACCTAATTTTTCCTTTCTGGTCACACTGCTAACAGCCCTCCTTAAATGATGCCCTATAAATGTATTGGAGAATGGCTCCAAGTTAATAAGGCCTGAAATTTTCTAGAGGCCAGGCTTAAAGCTTTACAGCATTTACTCCATTGCCTGTTTTTTTTTGTTTTTGTTTTATTCAGTCTCAATAACTTTCTTTGAGTCAATCAAAATCATCCACAAAATTGCACTGGGTAGAATGGGAAGATTGGAGATATTTAACATGTGACACTGTGGCTGAACAGAAGTTCAGAAGATGAATCTAGAATCTCACTAACATGTGCCCAAGCAGGACACTTATTTAATACATGGTAAATAGTAGCAGCTTTTAGGAAGATGACTGCCCAGTGAAAAGTAGAAAGAAACTAGCAATAAGCAAGCTGGCATTTATTCTTTATGTAGCTATATTTGTTCCTCAAAGTCAGCCTATAAGACTATTAGCATTTAAATAAATGATTCAAAGCTTTCTAGAGAACACAAGGGTGGGGGAGAAATCTTTCCAGCATTATAACATGACAGTCTACGATGGAGTACAAAAGAAGGCTGTCATTTTTCCTTCAATTACAAAAGGCAAATATTTATTATTTATAAGTATTCACCTTGTGTAGGCTTAAATGTTATTTATGAACCTGTTGCATAGTGATTTTCAATGTAACTCATTATTTTTAGCCTTAGGGTGTTGTAAAGGAGCATGAATATATTTAATGACACTCTGCTAGTCAGCGCAATTACACTGTAATCATTATGTAAAATGTGCTATTAATTAAACCAATTTCTACTTAGAACATTCTCCTCTGCAGGCTTAATCTTAATCTCCTGCAATCTTTTTCTCTGTTTTTCACCTATTAATTATACAATCACTTTTTAAACTTAATACATATATTTTGGGGGGTTTTCCCCTTCTTCCAGAGCCAGCTGCTTCCTTTTTTTTCAAGCACAGGATCAATTAATCTTGTGTATGTCTGTCTATAGCGAGATATAGATATAATTTTAGACAGGTACAAATATAGATCCCAGGGGAAGCTAAAGATCAGTTGTGTTAGCTATGAATATCTCTATGACGGCTCTAATGGTATCTCTAGAGGTATCTTCTACTATGGTAATTTTATAAATCTAATTAAGCTAGGTGTATTTTTTTTTTAAAAAAAAAAAAAATCTTGTTCATTCATTCTCCAAGATGGAAAAAAATGCAATATTTTTCTCCCGAATAACAGACAAAACATTTGCCCATTTAAGTTGCTTTGCAGATTTATTTCTAGCTCACCACATATTTATTTCTAGCTCAATTTTGTACAAGTTCTTAAATGACGACAGAAACCAGGCCCAGAAATAGCCCACTTCTCCCTTCCTCTGTTGCTTCAAACCACAACCACTGCAAGTACTGTGGAAGGTTGGATTCTCTCCTCAGCCTGATGCTTCCAGTCCTTGACTTACCACAGTTCATTTAGTGACCATCCTTGACTTACAACAGTTCATTTAGTGACCGTTCAAAGTTACAATGGCACTGAAAAAAGTGATGCATGACCATTTTTCACACTTACGATCATGGCAGCATTGCCATGGTCACGTGATTTACATTCAGGTGCTTGACAACTGGTTCATATTTATGATGGTTGCAAGTGACCCAGGATCATGTGATTCCCTTTTGCAATTTTCTGACGAGCAAAGTCAATGGGGAAGCCAGATTGATTTAACAACCATGTTACTAACTTAACAGCTGCAGTGGTTCTCTTAACAATTGTGGCAAGAAAAGTCATAGAATGGGGCAAAACTCACTTAACAAATTTGTCACTTAGCAACATAAATTTTGGGCTCATTTGTGGTCATAAGTCGAGGACTACCTGTATGTTGGACTACAAACCTTGGGGGCAATAGGAGTTGAGGCACACTAATCCAGGGAGACTGTTTTTTTCCCATGTGACTGTGAGAAAGTTGCAGATATAATTCTCGGAATTAGTTCTATAGAGATAGGAGAAGAATGGCAGGGTAAGAGACACATCATGATGTAAGCAAGGGAAATCTTTACACATTCATTTTCACATTCATTTTGCAAGACTCCTTCTTAACTCTGTCTCTCCAGAAAGGTTTGATGCAACGACATTGGATGGAATAGGTTGCAGGGACAGACCTCTGTAAAGACTTCAAGTAGAATACTGCAACTAGTTGCTTTGTATACTGTATTGTTGGTTTAGGTCAGTGCTGTTTTTTTTTCCCCTGACCACTCCAGAACCACAGGAAAGAGTCTTGCTCAATTAACAATGAAAGAAAAAAACTGGATGTACCTATTACTTTCTAGTACAGAGTATGGGCTCCGTTCCTGAGAATTAATTCAGTTTATGATTGTACTTATCGGCTTATCCTAGGCCTGTGCTGGAGGGGGGGGGCTTTAATTTGCCTTAGTGAAGTGCTTTGCACCAAAAGGAGATTATATTAATCTCCTTAAAGAAGTTCTGTCTTGACCTGAGAGCGTTCTCTGAAATCTCCAATTGGAAGTGCTTTCATGTAACCAAGGGGTGACTTCACCTTGCTCATTTGAAGGAGGAAGCGGACTACATTTGTGAAACAGCATTGAAGGCAGTGGTGGGATTCAGCCAGTTCATTTTGGCAGAACCGGTAGCTGATTTTTTATTGCTCAGGCCCAGAATGGACTTCCGGAAGCGGCATGCGCACAGAGAACCGGTTGTTCACATATTTGAATCCCAGCACTGATTGAAGGGGTCCTTCATCTGAAGCAAAACACCCACTCAAGGCTTCACAAAACCCTAATGTATAATATCTGCATCCATTTGGACACCTTTGAGCTGGGCATCCTAAATTCTGTTCTACATTACTACCTCGAGGAAAATAAATAGCAAATAGCAAACAGCTCCGCTTGGATCAGAATTGTGTAAATTGTACCTTAGTCTTGTGATGCTTGCTTGAAATCTCCATTATCAATGAATCATTCTGTTTTGCTTTCTTGTATATTTGAATGTCAAGATATTTCTATCTCACTTCTGAAGAAACTTGTGAATTTTGTTAAAGTTTTATATCTACAGATACCATCTACCCTGAACAGTATATATATACACCGTATATGCCGGCGTACAAGGCGACCCGGCGTATAAGACGACCCCCGTCTTTATCGCCGAGCTGCATTCCTGGAACGTCATCTTATACGCCAGAAACTACCAGTATTTCCGGCGTATAAGACGACTCGGCGTATAAGACGACCCCTGTCTTTGGTGCCGATTTCAGTGCTCGCGGAAGTCGTCTTATACGCCGGCATATACGGTAGCTCTTTCCAGATGAGAAACCCATTAAGAAAAGAGAAAGAAAAAGTTGTAACCTTAAATCATCACTAAAAATGTGACTAAATCGCCTGTTATTCAAACTCAGCCTTTTAGGACACTACATATTCTATCCCGACAAATCTGACAGTTCTGCTTTTTGTCTCACCTGGATTTTTGGCATCTTATGTTCTTTCAGGCCCTTTTTAAAAAATCTCAACCAGGTCTTCTTTATGACAGCAAGCCTTTGGCACTTGCCAAATTATGAAATGTACATTTCTAGAACTGTGTTCTGTGATGATTTTATTCTAAATTTGATCTGGTCCCCTCAGATCTATAGCAACTACAAGTGCTCTGCCAATTCAAAGCCATGTTTCTTTTCCTGAGATAGTAAAGGAAAAAAAATCAGTATTTTTCTAAGTGAAATTTATACCTTGAACGTTTAGATTATAAAAAAAATATGTCCTGTTTAGTGATCGTACTCAAGGCTGACTAGAATATTGTGTTGTGTGAGGTAAAGGACAAATTGTACCTTACACATATCCATATATAGAATCTGCTAAGGCTTTTGATTGTCTATTTAAACCCTGGAATAGAGAGCAACATAATGTAAGGCTTATAAAAAGAGAGGTTAAAATAGAACAAGAGAAAAAGATTAGAAGTTTCAGGAAAAAGAATTGCTCTCTGAGGCGGCAATCTCAGCTTTTCTAACTGCAGAGCTTTATTACTGTTTTGCAAAAACTGGAGCTATTGGCAAGAACCATAGCTATATACTGGTTTGCAAAAATTGGATCTTGTGGCAAGACAGAAAAAAAATATATCATTTATTGTTAACTAAAATCCTAAGCTTGCCCTCTCATCTCAGTCCATCCCTTCATTCAGAGGAATGGAAAAAAGAGGCAGATACAACAGAAAAACCACTTTTCTTTTCTTTTCTTTTCTTCTCCCTCAATCATTCCCCCCAGTCATTCTTTAGACCAGGGGTGTCAAACTTAATTTCATTGAGGGCCACATCAGCATTGCGGTTGCCCTTGGGGGGCTGGGTGGTGTGGCCAGGGTGGGTGTGGGCTACTGGGTGGGCCTGGATGGAGTGGGTGTGGCCTACTGGGTGGGCATGGCCAGCTCTACATTGTTCATGTCAAGGGTGCCTGTGGGGGCTTGGGCAGGAGTGGGACAGATCTGAGGGTCTCTGGCAGAAGGGGGTGGGACCGGGGCAAGCACCAAGGCATGGTCAATTTCTTCATTCCTCACAAAGGGTGACACCTCCTCAGCATGCATTCAGGGGGTGGGGCTGATGTGGCAGGGGCTGATTCCTTGCTGTTTCTAGGCGGCCTTGTGGCGCTAAGACTGAATGCGCTTCAGCATAGATGGCCACCGCAAAATTGTACATTGGCTCCTGGCCAGCCTGGGCCAGGGCCAAGGCAGCGGGGACCGTTCCCTCACTGTTTCCAGGATGGCTTCGCAGGCCACATGAAACCACTTCGTGGGCTGCATCCGGCCCCCGGGCCTTGTGTTTGACATGTCTGCTTTATGGAAACAACACTGAAACTTCAGATTGTATTAAAATGGGTGCTGCAAATTGCACAGTGCTCAAGAGAAGTGTGATAGACATGCAATTCAAGGCACCTTAATTCTGTTTTTAAAAAAGGCCAAAAGGGGAAATTGTGTATCTTCTTCCTTACAGAATGCAAGGGTATTTTTTCCAGGACCAGGATGACCCTGCCGCATAAAGAAAATAAAACCATTCGTTTTGAATAGAATTTAGGATTGCAACTTGGGATTGCAAGTACATGTTAATAAGGGGTACAATATTTGCAAAATAAGATTGGATGACATTTAATGTATTTCCCTATCATTACCTAATACATCAGCTATATCCCTGGAAAAAAATATAGGCGCTTGCATGTATATGCATAAACCTTTCCCTGTACTCCTTTTTCACAAATAAACAAATTTATGAGGTCAGACAGTTGAGGTAAACCACCAAATATAAATCTAACATTCTGGGCAAAAACAACACAAAGCAGATATATAGGGCTTATCTATATTAAATGCAAAAATCTAACAACCACCAGATGGTAGCAAAGAGGCATTTTCTTTTTATGCTGCCATCTAGGGAGAGTCTCAGTTATTGCAGACTAGAATTCAGAGCTTTAAATGTATGCCGTTTGAATCTACATATTGCTACATAGAGAATTCAAACACTTAAAAAAGATGGGCGGATTAATGCTTCAACCTTGCAAAAATGAATCTGGCCTCTGCACATAGACAGGTGTAACAATCTCCTATTGTCTCTGTGTCCAGCTATTGGTAACCGTAACCTATGAGCAGCATATCTGGAATATTAAAAAATGCCCAATGTGCCCAACATCCAAGACACACTTAGCTCACCTGCATGCAGATTTTATTGAAGAAAATAGCCAAGCAATTTTGACCCTCTTTGACCCTCACCACCAACATATACTGAATACGGATAGCTGAAAGCAGAAGCACTATATCAAGTGGGTGGAGGGAACAGGAATGTTTGTACTTCATACCACACTTGCAATCAGAATTAGGGGGAGGTATTGTGTGATAGGGCCCGAGGAGGTAGTGGCAATTATAATTTTATGTGTCAGTGCCAAAATATGTATTTCAGTTCCTCCGTGTTCTGTATTTGTATTTATTTAGAGGCTTGCTCTTTTCCTGCAACTCTATACAGCGGAGGAGTGCGCTCGGCAAAGCAGGCTGTGAGTAGCCTGCAAAACACATGGTTGGCAAGCTCTTTGGCACTCCTCTGTTTTTAATATACATAGCTGACCCTAATGACAGTCTATGGAGATGAGGGCAAAGAATGTCTGATCAAGTGGAGATTAATTTTTGACTGGGCTGTCTGGAAAATACATGAAAATGCACTCCTTTCCCTCCTCCCCTACGTAGACTCGCTGGATGTTTTGATTGATTGACTAGTTTACAAATGAAGGTGATAAAATTAGGTGGAAGACCACATACATTTCTTAAAATGAGACTGGCTGGTCACAGAGACAATGAGGTTTCGACAGATTGTATTGCTGGTTTAGGCAATCTTGGAAACATGTCAAGATTTACAGACCTGTACTGTAATGTTACAATTGCACTCACTGATACAGGTTTCTTTTCAAATTCTTTGCCATTTTAGTTGAAAAAAGGCTATTCAAGAGTTAGAGACTATTTGAAAAAGCTTTTTCTTTGCTAACCCTTAACAAATTCTTCCAAGCCAGAACTGCTGCGTATTTAGCCAGAAATCTACCAGAGTTTCCAGTTGGTTTGGATAATTTTATTATAGGAATTATGGCACATATGGCTTTGAGTTACAGTATATCACAGACAGATGAAGACTAAGATTTATTCAATATGTTTAGATAGAGGATTTTTCTTTCTGCACAGATGCATATAGACTCTCCTTCCCTACACATTATCTTTCCAGCTAACTTTCCAAGTTCTAACTGTGAATTTGTATTGGGTGCAGGTTTTTAAAGAATATATAGGGTTTGTTTGTTTTTTTGGAACAACAGTTATGGAACTCTCTAAATAGCTGGAGTTTTAACTGGGAAGTCTGAATTAAACATACTTGGATATTATTGACAACAATCTCTAATCACTTTCATTTGAATCATACATTAAATCAATTTAAACAATGTAAACCTATCTATGCAGTAGATCCCACTTCCAAACATAAAGAACGGTTGCTGGAATTGAGTATGTCTAGTTTAATGAAAAAAAGGACTAGGGGTGAGATGATAGCGGTGTTCCAATATCTCAGGGGCTGCCACAAAGAAGAGGGAGTCAAGCTGTTCTCCAGAGCACCAAAGAAAGCAGGACAAGAAGCAATGGATTAAAATTAATCAAGGACAGAAGCAACCTAGAACTAAGGAGAAATTTCCTGACAGTTAGAACAATAATAGAAGTTGTGAACGCTCCAACACTGGAAGTTTTAAAGAAGAGATTGAACAACCATTTGTCTAAAATGATATAGGGTTTCCTGTCTAAGCAGGGGATTGGACTAGAAGACCTCCAAGGCCCTATTCTATTCTATTTCATTTAAAACCTTTAGTCTTTGTAACTAAAAAAAAAAAGAGCAACTATGTGCTGGCCACATGACCACAGAAATATCTTTGGATAGTGTTGGCTCAATCATCTCGAAACAGAGACAAGCATCGTCCCTATAGTAGGCAATGACTAGCGGAATAAAATCTTCAAAGACTCCTTTCTTTACTCTTAACTATGCATTGCTAAGCTACAGGGAATAGCCAATGCTCCAGAAGATAGGCTTAAGATACAGAAGGATCTCAGCAGACTTGAACACGAATCTATCTAACAAAATGAAATTCAGTTGTGAGAAAAGTAAGATTTTACAGTTATGGAAGAAAAACCAAATGCATAGATCTAGAGCAGGGGTGTCAAACTTCCGGCCCGCAGGCCGGATGCATCATGCGAAAAGCATGCCGACCCCAGCTCCGGCAATGGGAAAAAGTTGCGATATGTCGTGACACGTCACATGATCTAGAGTCAGTGGTACCTGGCTCCATGTCAAAGAAATTATAAATTCAAGCTAAATTTATCCATATAGAAAAATAGAAAAAGGTAAGGTGAAAGAAAGTTAAAAGCAAAAATAGGAAATTACTGACTAATTAATATTATCTGTGGCAAGAAAGCAAGTTTGTAGGAAGTATGTAGGAAATAGGTAACTTAGTTAGGCCATTAGTTCCTAGATAGCAACAGCAATTGCTCAAAATATAACTACCTTCCTAGTTTGGTCTAGTGGCTAAGGCACCAGGCTAGAAAGCAAGAGGCTGCGAGTTCAAGTTCTGCCTTAGCCATGAAAACTAGGTGGGCAATCTAGAGCTAGTCACTCTCTCTCACCCAACCCAACAACAGTTCATTTAGTGGCCATTCAAAATTACAACAGCAACGAAAAAAGAGATTTATGACCATTTTTCACACTTACAACTATTACAGCATCCCCATGGTCATGTGATCAAAATTAGGCACTTGGCAATTGACTTGTATTTATGACCATTGCAGTGTCCTGGGTTCACATGGTTCCTTTTTGCGACCATCTGACAAGCAAAGTCAATGGGGAAGCCAGATTCATCTAACATCCATGTTACTAATTTAACAACTGGAGTGGTTCACTTAACAGCTGTGGTAAGAAATGTCTCACTTACCAACAGAAATTTTGATCTCAAGTCGAGGGCTACCTGCATTTCAAGCATAAGCATTTTCATTTTGTAGCTTCCCCGACTGATCCATTGGCAATCAAATTTGCAGGACCCATTTTTGGACTAAAAGAAAATTCATTTCTCTTTCTGCTGTCTCCTTACAGAAGCAACATGTTATTGTTGAATCCTGACATTCAGAAGAATATGGCTCATGTACCATGACTATATTTTAATAAATGATTGAACATTGTGTACTAATCCACAGCTTGATTTTCAGTTTCAGAAGCCATTAAATTTTCCTGCCCAGAACAGTGGAATCCATAAATAAGATAAAAATAAGACTATTAAAATGCAATCTGTGTGGTAATCTAGGGGTTTTCTTGAATCGTTAATAAGAAAAGTTTGTCTTCATTGCATTACACATCAGAAAAATGCACAGCTGATAATTAAAAGGTAATAATTAAGGCATAGGGAAATGGGCTTGCTTATCAGTGAAGAGTCTGTAACTAAAATATTTTAACAGAGCTGTTCTAACACACTAGAAAACCAGCTTCGTCTCGCCTCCATCCCCAGATATATTGGAGACTTCCGATAATAGGTGTAAAAAAATTCCTGTAAAAATCCATGAATTCACAGTGTACAGGTTTAGATATGTTTGAAACACAGCTATTTTTCAGTCTTCAAAGGTGGCCAATCAAAGTGCCTGTTAGTTTACAAGTGTATGCCATCTTTCTCGGTGGCTGTCAGGGAAAATCGACTGATGGATCACTTCCTTGTGTCACTGCTCTAGACTGGTGACAATCAGCGAAATGATCGTGTCTGCCTCTACACATATCTGTAATTGATTGCCTAAACCCGAAGACTCTCTTTCCTAGTTGATATGATGGAACATTGGACTGAAATCACTCTCGATGAGGAGGAGTCAGACCCATTTGTTATTTACTTCTCTGCCGGCTTCTCTCTTCTCCTGTGCTTGAATTGTCCCACAAGAGCACATTATGGTAATCAGACAGAATGTATGTATAGGAATCAATCAAAGAGAAAGCCGTCATAAGAGTTATGACATTGCAAAGTCTGTTTGTAACTTTTGATTTATGGAAGATTTTCTCTTTTATAAATTGTGAGTGAGGCATGGTGGGATGGCTTAACCCTTGAACACCACTCCGACAGTAAAACACCCACAGGCACACAGGAAAATTAACACAGCTTTAATCCTCATTTATCAATTGCTATTTTATTAAGGGAGAGGGTTAGGCTTTTTTAATAGTAGTGAACGCTATGGTATTCTAGATGCTTTGGCTATGTATATAAGAATGTTGAGCACCTTCTCTCTAAAGTCATCAAAATGCCAAATTTAGCACAAAAGGGATATTTGATTTTGCTTCCCACATTGATAACAATTTCTCTGGTATATGCATTATTTCCTAATATTTTATTTCTGTGTGAAGTATAAATAGTCAAGTAAGTAAATCCCATTTTTATGGGATTTTTTTCAGTTATGTTGTGTACATATATCTACGCATGCAGTCATGTGCACAATTGTGTGCGTAAACACTCACTTGTCGTCTTTTTGAACTAGAGTATCAGCTTTTTCTTTGTTCAAAATCCTGTGCTTTATTAAATACTGGCTGGCTGTAAATTTTCTTAAAAGACTTTTTGCACTCTGAGCTTGCTTGTTTTCTTGCAGACATTTCATTACCGTAACTAGGTAACATCATCAGTGGTGGTAAGAAGTGCTGTTGCTGTCAGTTTATATTCTGGTGTCTTGCTTGCCTGGGTAGGTGGGGGAGGTCTTAGGGATTCTTTGGTTAGGTTGTTTACTAATGGCTCTGTGACAGTTTCTTGATTGGGTATTGCTTACTTGATTGTTGGTCTACCTTGGAGGGCATCTATGCTGATCTGAATGCTGGGGATTCAGGATGTTCAGGAAGGATAGTGAGTTGTTGTTGTTTTCTTCTTCTCTAGTAAACTGGATTCCTTTTAAAATGTTGTTAATGGTTCTGTGGGTGTTCTATAATTAGTCCAAACTAGAACTTACTATCCTTCCTGAACATTCTGATCAGCAGAAACCACAATGGCAAACTAGAAATGCAAGGCTACAGAAAACCCACCCATACCAACCAGGTGCTCCACTACCAAAGCAACAACCCAACCTCCCACAAGAGAAGCTGTGTAAGGACTTTATTTAAATGAGCCCAAACACACTGTAGCAACCCAGAACAACAGAAAAAGGAAATGGAGCATCTATACAACACCTTCAACAACATGGATAGCCACGCAACTTCATCAAAAAGTCCTTGACCACTCAGCCCAACACAGCACAATCATCACAAACCCTAAAAAGAATTACACTGCTATAAATCAAGACTATCTCAGAAACTGTAAATAGACTGCTACAACCACAGGAATCAACACAGCACACATCAACTAAAGCCCTTCAGAACATCCTAAACAATCCAAAAGACCCAGCAACCCCAGAAGAAAAAAACAGGAGTCATCTACAACATACAATGTAAGAACTGCAACAACCACTATGTAGGACAAACAGGCAGAAGACTGGCAGAATGCATCCATGCACACTAACTGGTAGTCAAAAGGGATGACGAAAATTCTTTAATTTCACAACATATAGACAGATTTAACCATAGTTTCAATTGGAAAAATGCACAATCCTAGATGAGGCCAAATCCAAAACTGCCAGGGAATTTCTAGAAGCCTAGTACTCTGACAAACCAGCCATCAATAGACACATAGACATTAACAACATCTATAGACTATGCAAAAGAGACAATCAACTAGCCCAAAAGAGAAAAGACTCCAGCACCTCCCCACCAGTAATCAGCACTCAGATCAGCATAGATTAACTCCAAGGTCAACTTCAGACCAACAATCAAGTAAATAATACTCCAATCAAGAAACTGCCCAATCAAAGAATCCCTAAGACTGCCCCCACCCAACCAGGCAGGCAAGACATCAGAATATAAACTGACAGCAAACACTCCTTACCAGCACTGATGATGTTACCTAATTAGGGTAAAAAAAATGTCTGCAAGAAAACAAGCAAGCTCAGAGAGCACAAAGGACCTCTCATTTCAACCCTGAGCTACAAATATTCTCCTTCATGAAGACTTTTTGCACTTTATTCTATCACATTTCACATACAATTTTCACACGAAATAAATTTGTGTTTACAAAGCAAGTCTCCAAACACAGGGGCACTACCTGATGAGATAGTGGCAACGCTGCTTCCATCTTATATTATAATGTTTTGTCTTCATTCCCTTTAGGATAATTCAGCTTAGTTTGAGGGAATGAATTCCCCCCCCCTCCTCTGGGAAGTTGGTACATTGGTGATAGGTTGAACACATTTCAACCCAAGAATTACCTTTCCCAAATCTTCAGTGAAGAAATTCAGCACTCAGGAGTCTCTTTAGATTTTTTAGTGCATAAGATTTTAATAAGGGATAAATTACATGTACTGTAAATGCATGCCTCACAATTACAACTCTTTTAAAAAGAAGCAGTTTCTTGCTGTAAAGAACAAGATGGTGCTCCTTGCAACAACAAAAATGGAAAATGTCCAGATTGGCAACTGAATTTTTTTTGTAACAGTCAAGAATTACATATGATTAGATGGCCCATTAACCTGAAATGGTCATCCTTTCAAAGGTATTTCTTTATCTAATCAGAGAACAGAATAACCAAGGGTTGGCAAAAAAGCAGTGGCAACAGGAATGACTTCTGACTTCCTTCCAGCTTCCCCATTGACTTTGCTTGTGGAAAGCTGACAGGGAATGTTGGAAATCACAATCACATGATGCTCAGCAATGCTGCAGTGGCCACATGTTTGCGAATACTGGTCTGAAGATCCTTGACATTTCAATTCCACAAGAGTAATGGGTCCCGATACCCATCTGAGGTATCTTACTTTAAAAATTGTTGCCCTGTAATGCAGGTCTGATATAACTTCCATAACTGGGGATAGGTGCCATCTTTGGGGATTGAGAGGATTTTGAATACTGTTGATCCAAAGTTGTTTCTAATTTACCTGTTGTATTATTTTTTTAAAAATATATATTTTATTGATTTTTTACAATAACAATCTTTAGTGCTTGGTAAACAGCATGTTGTCTGGATTCATATATTTAACAACAATCAATAATAATTAATTTCTATGATTTCATAATCAACATACTAACTAGAAATACATTTCCTTGATCTTCTCTTCTTCCAATAGTATTCTCCTTTTACCAACATTGAGTAAATATAGTTCTTAGTACTTTCAATACATGCAAAATCGAATATAAACATTTTTCTAGTATTTATACATCCTTTCTAATTAGCTTATGTTACAGTTGCATTTGCAAAAAATCATCTTATGTAAATCACTATAGGTCCTGTTTTCAGAATTCTTATTTAAGCTTAATTTCCCCTTACGTGTTGTATTCTAGTTGGTCCAAATTTTGAGTTTCCACTAACACTGTAGCTCCAAAAAGATAAGAACTTGGAGAAACAAAGGAAAACCCAAGTTTCATCAAGCTAGACCTTTTTTTCTGTCCTTAAAGCTCTAAAATTCCTAGAATCTGATTTGTAAAATGGTGGCTCTGGTATTTTTTTCATAGGAGAACAAAGCTTGCCCTCTGTACTGTACATTTGAAAACTGGTATGGGTGTGTGTGTGTGTGTGTGTGTGTGTGTGAGAGAGAGAGAGAGAGAGAGAGAGATGATAAATGATAGATAGATAGATAGATAGATAGATAGATAGATAGATAGATAGATAGATAGATAGATAGATGGATGGATGGATGGATGTTTAATCTCTTTATGGAACGTCATCAAATTCTCATGGACTCCTAGTATTCTACAAAACGCAGTTTGAAAAACCTTGCCTGGATAATGAATCTAGGTAAAGAAATTAATTAAACCATCAAATGGACACCGAAGTCAAATGTGGGCTGTTTTAATTACTGATCAAAACTTAGGCTGCAAATAAGATTTAATATTAATTAACAATCTAAGTCACAATCTATGTCACAATAATCACATTTATAAATGCTGCATCCAGGCAATTTTCCATAATTTTCTTTTGAGTAATTTTGTGCCATTTTACTGACATGCAACAACTATTCCATTATGGCTAGATAGACAGACAGATGTAAATATTGTATGTATTTACAGCATTCTGGATTCCCTGATACTACTTTCAGAACCTGCAATGACTAGGCCTCGTTATATGAATTGTTTTTCTCAGTAAGGCATGAATTATACAATAGTTCTTTAACTGAAATAATATATTCATAAAGAAAATGCAGCTATCCCAACAGAATCATAATTTTTATCAGGAAAAAAAATCTGTCTATTTGTGTGTATGTTTTAAGAAATAACCAGGAAAAAAATAACACCAGAAAAGGGAGGAAAACAATGTGTTAAAATAACAGCAAAGAGAATGTTTCTGTACACAATTTTTCATTTATAGATAGCTAGCATTAATATACTTGCCTATGGCATGTGTATTACCATTCCCACCTATACAGAAATGAAACTTGATTTATAGCACAACATTCTTTATTGCTATTCGGCACACCTAGTGTATTTTTTTAACCTCCTATTGGCTAGTTGGTACTTAGAACTGGATGTTGTTAGACTGTAGTACAGCCTAATGGGTAATAATAAATACATCAGGTGTGTGTCACCTGGGATTTTGAAGTGTTGGAAGGGGGGGAAATGTATATTCAGAAAACCAATCACAAAGTAGGAAGAACAATGGCTAAAGCTTTTAGTGCTCTTTAAGTTTCCTCATCCGTCCCCATGGCATCTGATTATATTACAAAAGTTACATTAAAAAAAACTATATTAAATGTCAACTAAATCAAAACTTTTCATTTGAGGACAAATACTTCACTACGCATGGAAATCACCACCTTGAGAACAAAACACTACATTTCATGCACCGCATTTTCAAATGAACTATCATGAAGTTGTGTGTTTTATTCATTTTATTATTTTCCTCTTTATTTATGTTGGCATTCGGAAAGCATACAGCAGGAATCGCAATTGGCAATTGTTTTTTTCACTTCTAATCTAGAATGCTCCCCTACCTCTCGCCAAAAGCTGAGCAAGGATTTGACAAGTATTAATGTCTACAACTACCTAAAACCATTTGGAGATGATTGGTGATGAAAAGAAAAGATTTAACTCTTTTTCTTAGTAAAGTTAAGACACAAAAACTGACAGTCTGGATTTTTTGCTAGGATTTCCACCACAAGCTTTTTATCTTCATTTTAACTCCTTTTGATGGCACACATCATTCTCTATTCTTCAGGAACGCTTAGACTCTTAGATTAGTTGCTCAATGAGATGTCCTTCTTGTACTTTGGGGGTGCATTATGGAATCCAAAGTATATTCCCTTGAAATCCCTCAGAACTTGTTTTAGAAAAAGTCTGCTCTAGAAGTGCTGCTGGATGTATGACCAATCCCGTTATACAGAGATGCTGCTACTACGTTCATGGAATCCTTTGAAAGACTTACCACAAAAAAGATGTTCTCAAAGCCCACATCATTTCTCAACAATGACAGCCTTTTGAAAGTAGAATTAGCTGTGATTCTTGATATACAATATTATATATATTTCTAAAATTTGGATTGCTAGCAAAGAATTAAGGGAGAACTGGAATAGCTATTTCGAACTCTTTAGCTCTTTTCAACCAGACATACCCTTCTGAGATTCCAACCTGGGCTGTCTGCATGTTAGGCAGATGTATTAACCTCTAGGCCACAGGATCTGTCTCACTTTTGCCAGCTGTGTTAGGGAGGGAAGAAACTTATATAAGTAAACATATAAGTAAATTTGTGGTATCTCCACCTTGCAAATGCTTAATCAGTGAAAAGCAAGATAAATTGCATAAATAAATCAATTTTAAAAAATGAAGTAATTTATTTCAAAATGTCAAAGATTTGATTGCCTTCGATTGAAGTTTATGCTTCAGTTCTTTGATCTAAGGATTTTAGATCAGATTCTTCTGATCTAAGGAAGAATCAAGTTCCAAAGCTGAAAGTGTTGAATTTTGTCAAGAAACTATCAAGGAAATAAATTACTAATTCTACATTTTCTCGCAACCCATTTGATTACAGAAAATTTGAGAGATAAATAAACATATCAAAATCTGATCCAAATGGACAGGAATTTTCCAAGAGAAGTAGAGAGGTTGTCCTAGATGAAAGCGATACGCATGCACAGATCTTGGTTAGTCTTTGGTTAGAAGAAAACAAAAGTCGAAGAAACATAGCTAAGAAACTTAGCTTCTTAGAAAAGTTAATGTAAACAGAAGTATAGCTTAAGGAATTGATGAGATGGTTCTATGTTAGATAGCTTGAAATAAGGAATCCGGGACCTCTGGCAAATAGGAAAGTCTGTGCCAAATATAGCGGCAAGAAATGAAACACAGAAGAATTAAGAAAAATATAAAATGTTATCACATTATATCACTATCACAGACAGAGAGACATGCAGATGGAAGAGAAAAGACAGGAGCAGAAGTATTTTAGTCTGGAGAACAATGGCACAGGAAAAGAGGAAAGGAAAAGGAAAGTGAAGAAAAGAACAGACAAAGGAAATAAAAAGAAATAGAAAAACCATCAGAGCAAGAGGTATTTGAAAATAAAGGATAGACAAAAAGAGGGAAGCCCATGCTCTTTCTCCTCGAAGCACTTTTCCCAAATGGGATTTGGTTCCCTACAGCCAACAACGGAGAGCTGTGGGCAAGGGAGAAAGAGCTGGGTATTTAAAAAAAAAAAAATACTGCTCAGGCTGTGGTGGATAAACTTCTAGCTTTGGGCAAACGTGTCTGCAGGATATATCCCATCAAGTTCCAAAACTCCCTGTTGTCTAAAGTTATTCTTTTCTATTGTATATCTGAGGGTTGCTGTTTTTCTACTGTACTATACGAAGAATTGAAAAGTTGTCCTTCTCTGTTCAGACCTAAAAGTATATTATTTTCCTTATTGGATGCCCAGCGTAAGAGGGCAAATTGACCCTTAGAGGCCCCCCCAATGCCTGGAGGATTTGATTGGGGGGGCTCTAAGGGGCAAGCAAAAAGCTTGGGAGATCTCCTCAAAATCCAACAATAGTTTCTGTGTTAAAAATAAGAGTAACATTTACAAACAGAGGGGACGAAAGTTGATTGTTGACAATCAATTGTATCACATTCATAGGTATTATTTATTCTCATGTAATGAGATAAAAATGCACAGAAATCAAAGATTATTAGCATTTGCTTTCCTTTGAACATTAGACCTATAACTCCAAGAAGCAAATTGTTTGTGGAATTTCAATTATACCACTTATAATATTGTCATTTAGAATCAGCTCACTACAAAAACAGGTCTTTTAGAGGGTAAAAAAAATCATTTGAACTTGTGATCTGCAATACAGCTGAATATTCAGATAAGGTCATTGGTCAGAGCAAGGGTGACAGCGATGGTCAATAAAAAGCTTCAGGGAGACAAAAAGTTTTTGTCTGTGTGAGAATAGACCTAAAAGAAAAGGTTCTCCAGGGAGATCAAGAAGATTACATTTTGCTACCTCGCCACTTTATTTGCAAGATGCTTAAGGTCTAGTAGTAAGAGTGCCCTGTCTTAGTGCTACTTCTGCTGAGTGTGTGCCAATCTTCTGCCATTCTCTCTGTTCTCCTTTGTTTGTTGCCATCAGATTAGATGGTGGTGTCAGCTATGAAGTACCTCATGTCACATCTTCCTCCTCAGATAAAATCTATTTTTGATTGTTAATTACCATGTATACTGAGGAAGAAATAGCTCTCTAATAGAGATCAGATTAACTATCCAAAATTATCCATGAAAAATTTAGACTAGGTTGATTTTGATGCAGCTTTTAACTTTTCAAGATAGTTAATCTATCATTTTTTGAGATGCATCAATACGTGTGGCTTTTCTTTCCCAAGATTAGTATAAAAGCAGTTTGTATGCAGAGCTGAAGTAAATTCACTGAAGTGATTACAGTTTGGGTATTTTTATTATAAGGATCAGCCAAAATGGCAAATGAAGTCCTTAGCCCCCATATCAAGCCCGAGTTCATAAATGCCTCATTTTTCATCTTGTCTTATAAAGTTCTGTCCCTGTTTTCTCACCATGGTACATGGTGGACCCCACGATTATTTTTACAAGATATTGAATTCGAAATGGAAGAGACAGTGGAATATAATTCAAGAAGCACTGAAGACTAAGAAAAGATCAAATAGAACCTCCATTGAGGCTTGCAAAACACAACAAGGTCCTCAAAATGACAGAAGTTTCACAATAAACTGCTTTATGATATTTTTCCTCAGGTTTGCCACATATATTTCAATTTACAAGAGTTCCCTTCGCACTTGTCATGAGAAGTAGCTGATTCCTTTCAGCTGGCCTGCTGGACCAGTTAGACTGGAGTAGTTGTCTTCTTTAAAGCGACTATCAGAATATAGGAGCATATATTGGGCTTTGCATATTAGGTAGGCTCCATTTAAATTTTTTTTACAAGCAACTGGGATTAGGAATGCTTTGGGTCTTTGACCATGTAATATGGCATTAGTTGTGCTTTGAAAATGATTTGATACTGTCCTTATTTTTAGTCTTGAGAACAATACATTCTTTATCAGTGAGTCAGCAAGGTGTAAACAAACTGAAGACACCTCCAAAAACCCTTGTGCAGAAGGGTCTTTTTCTTCTAGCAATGGTTAACTTCAGATGAGAAATAAGATGAAGTAATCATAAAGCGGGTCAAGATACAAGCACACAGTTCGTGAACCAAGAGCAGTTGCAACTTGCATTAGGAATTTGCTTTGTGTGTGTGTGTATGTGTGTGTGTGTATCTTCCAGGCTAGTTGTTTCAAGTTAGGTACTTCTGGATTAATCAGTCAAGGCAAGCCTGCTTCCGGTAGCTCTTACTTTCTACTGCTCACCACCCCTTAATTTCTGAAACCTTAGAAGATGTCTTTTAGATCTAGGACAGCTTGCTGCAGTCAATTCGCCACAGCCAACTCGCCACGGCCAACTCGCCACAGCCCACTTGCCACAGCCAGTTCACAGCAGGACAACTTGCCAACTCAGCGTGAGATAATTCACCACAGAACAAGAGTTACACTAATATTGAAGAAATGGTGGAATAGAATCATTAAAGAAAGGATGGTAAAGGAGGGACAAAATGAAATGTGAATGACAAAAAGGAAAATATTTTTAAAATTATTTTAAATAATTAAACTGAATTGTTGATTGTCCCATGCCAAATTGTCCCACAGCAAGTTGGCGGTGGTGAGTTGGCTTTGGCAAGTTGGCCACAATGAGTTGGCCATGGCGAATTGTCCCACTCTGTTCTTCAGAACTAGAGAAAGCCTGGATTCTAACATCTCTTGCTCTCTAGCAGAAGAAGGAGCTTCTGCTTCTGTTCTCTAGGTAGCTGGGATTTCTCAGTCTGTCATAAATTCTGATATGCAAAATGTCATGTCCATGTCAGAAGACTTTCTGTATAACATCTTTTATTTCTTGAGAGTAATTATGCCAGGCACTGGTCTGGTTCATGCATAGTGTTAAACCATAGGTTAACCCCATTCTTGACTCTTGACTCTTCTCGTTATGGTCTGCACTACTCCTTTGCCCGTAATTGCTGTAAACTCATGGTATGCTTGTTCCCATTTTGAAGGGAACTCCCCTCATCATACCCACATTTGAAGTATGCATTCTGTATTATCATCTTGCTCGCTGCAGCCTTCAGTACACCCAAAATATTAGGTGCATCTAATGAACCTCAAATGTACATTCAGACTGGTAAAGTTCTGTTAATGTAACCTTACAATAAAGTATGGTTAGCTCATCTGGTCATTTTCCCTGTCTAGACTACCTTATATGGCTTGCAAATCTGAAAGTTCATTCCCTTCCCCTCCATTGCCTTTTCAGCCAAAGAAACTAGGGAGGGTCCCTTCTGAGATACTGAATTTGCCATGCCCACCCTCCTTTTCTGGGCCAAGCTACCTCTTGTCTGACCCTTCTGCTGGCTGTGGCTCTTCCCCTTGTCCCCACATACCATTACACAGGATTTGTGGGGTCGCAAACCTGCAGGCTGTCATCTTGGAAAGACTTAGGTGAAGCTTGTTCTTCTCCATCCAGGCCCCCAGAGTCTCCATATGCTAGGATTGACTGTTTCACCTGGCCTGATAATACTGTATCCCATGCCAATGTTTATTTCCTCCCACCTTCACGTACACGCTAAAAAGAAGAAAGGAACGCTGTATCACCCCTCAAAGCAGGAATACACTGCTCCCTTCCCACCAACACTGATCAGAACTGATCCAAAAGGAGGAGAATCATGAACTGCCTCTGAGCCTACTTCCAGGAACCATAGATGACCTAGGAATGAACATGTAGGAACCCTACGGGACATTTTTTTTTAAAAAAATTGCTCTGTATTCTTAACTTATACCCAAGTTACCAATATATAGTTTTAAAAGACAACCACAATTCTTAAAATCTAACTGACTGCATACTTTGCAATAGCAGTCAAGGAGTTATCTAATCATTACTCTGGGATTATGTTAAATTAAGGTGACGTCCAGAGAATTTTGCAGGTTTGGATTGGATTAACTCCCCAGGAAATCGCTGGGGTGAGGTGCGTTGGTCCCTAGGCAGGACCACCATATCTGGGCTGCAAAAATCCAGATGACCTGAAGGGATCATTTCTGTATTTATTTGCTGTTCCCCATTGTGTGGAGGGTTGTTTTTTTTTGTTTTTGTTTTGTTTTTGTTTTGTTTTTTGCAATTTTGATAGGGTGCTCCTACTGTAGATCCTGGCTTCCCACCAAAGTTACAAGCTTTGTTACAAGAAGAAAAGTCTTGTTTGCAAGTGGTAAAGGCATCGCTGTTGTATTCGATAACTCTCATTTGACAGGATGCATACTGTTGCCTGAATTGTCAGACAGAGTCATAGACAAACATCTATATATCTATACTTTGCAAAAAATAAAATAATTGAAGCAGCAGATGACTTAAGACATATGTCACAATGTGGAGAAAGTACTGTAAGTGTGATGTGTCAGCTAAAGCTACCAGTTGGAACTTCCTTCTACTGTATGTTCCCATATATATTGTAGGCTTACATGCTAAAATAACTTTTATCAAGGAAGGGATTTTTTTTGTCCTATTAAAGAAAATAATTTAAATTTCTGGACTGGTTTGATTTCTTTCTCCACCTCTGGGATATTTTCTAACTTCTTCTGGTGCTCTGTCTCCATTTGTAACCAAGCTTGACATTGCTATCTTAAGAACTAATGCATTATTGGCTGAATTTACTCATGAGGTGTCCCTCATGATCCCATAACAGGGTAGCTGTCACATTGGCTACTTCTTTTGTCACCAACCTTGATAGATCATACTCCCAATCCCATCCCATAAAAACAGTTTGGAAATTGCAAATTTACACCACTTGCCCAGGTCCAGCCAAAAACCCTTTAATTTATAATCACGGATATAAATTTCAGAGTGAATGTTATTGTCATTCTGCACTTTGAATTATGGTACATACAGGGAGTGGCTTGTGGAAAAAGAAGACATGTCACTATAATTTTAGTGTAATTCCAATGACAATCATTTTATCTATTCCTTGGTCGTAAATCAATCTAGAGTCTATATTAAATTAACAGGCACTGTCTCTCAAAGTCGGGAGGGGAATCTCAGAAAGGAATTACATTCTCGGTGATATCTGTTATGCTGTTGCATACAGATATGAATAATGTATGCACAATGTGAATCACTGCCTAGTTATAGTTATCTATACAGATAGATGCAGAGTCTAGAATGTTTCACAAATGAATCAACGAATTGTCAACATTTTGCTCAGAGTCCACAATAGATGGGCAATTTTTTGTGGTATATAATAAGGCATTTTGCTTTCTCTATTTCTCATTGTTTGCACAGTTTGCCTACAAGCCTATTCAGATTAGGTGAGAAATGAAACCACCCTGGAGGACACACAGGTAGTCCTTGACTTACAGTTCATTGAGTCACCATTCAAAGTTACACTGGAAAAAAAAGCAACTTATGATGTTTTTCACACCTGCAACTGTTGCAGCATCCCCAGGGTCACGTGATCGAAATTCAGACGCTTGGCAACTGGCTTATATTTATGATGGTTGCAGCATCCCAAGGGGTCATGTGATCACCTTCTGTGACCTTCTGACAAGCAAAGTCAATGGGGAAGCCAGATTCACTTAACAACCGTGTTACTTAACAACTGCAACTGTGGCAAGAAAGGGCGTAAAATGGGACAAAGCTCACTTAACAATTGTCTCGCTTAACCACAGAAATGTTAGGCTCAATTGTGATTGTAAGTCGAGGACCACCTGTATATGAAATTCCCCTATCCAACTTCCTCAGACAGAAGAAACTACTTGGATAAGAATGGAAATATTTCAAACCAACGAAGAAAAAGAAGTCCAGTTGCTGTAACTCAATTTTCAAAGAACTCTACCTGGATGGCTGAGAATCTTCATCCGCCAGTTGCCTACCCTTAAATGTAGCACAATTTGTGAATGGAAAACTGTATTATGAAACCGAGAGAGGGCAGAATCAACGAGAGGTGTGTTCTGATATATATGAAAGCAAACAATGGCATCAGGATGGTTTCTTGAAAAAAGAGGATTGAAATACATAAATGTTTAAAGCTCGTCTGGGTCATCTTTTTCTCTCTTTTCTTTTTGACTTGGCAAAGTCGGAGATTGAAATAATAGGGATGGGTGGGCATGCTGGGAATTTGAAGACCACTACGAGGAGGTTGCCTATTTATGAAATGGCTGTCACGGTGGGTGTGTCTGGTTACCATAGAGCAGTGGTTCTCAACCTGTGGGTCGGGACCCCATTTGGGGTCGAACGACCATTTCACGGGGGTCGCCAAACAACGCAGTCTGTCATTTTTTTCCCCCTTTTCCTTAGCTGTGCTACTCCCTTTTATTCTATTGGCTTTTGAAAGCCAATAGGCATTGCCCAGGCTGTCTCTGCCCTGCTGAGCCCGCCAAAAGTCCTATTCTGCAAACGGTGCTGCACCAGTTGAGTAGTCCTCGACTTACGACCGGTTGGGGGTCGTGGCATTAAAAAGGTTGAGAACCACTGCCACAGAGGCTTTTATTTTTGCACCAGAATTTTTTTAAAAAAACCTTTCTTGTCTAAGAAACTTCCCAAATTCTCATTCAACTTTTCCCTTTTCTTAGCCAGTTACCCAACAGAATAACCTTCCATCTTGTTGCTTTCAGGATTATACTAGACGCTAACGCTTGGTTATATATGGTGGCAGGCCAACTTGCCTATATTTATCTATAATTAAAAATGTGTTTAAAACAAATCTTAAGTGAGATAAGGAGCCTGGCAGATCGCATGGGAAATATCTGCAAATGTATTAATTCCTTCTGGCAAACAGGATCAAATGTTATTTGCTCAACCAATGACCTGTGATCACTATAGAATTGCCTTTCTCAGCTGGGATTCTGTAGTATCCCAGGGGTTTCATGAGAAGTCACAAGGAATTCTGTGAGGGATCATGATTGGGAGAAAAAAATAATCTTTTTAAATCTTGCATTAACCCAGAGTTTTCACTTAAGACACGACTGACCAGGCTCAAATTATCCTATTTTGGATTATTATTATCATACTATTCTGGAAAAGCTCTAATTCTCTGAAAGATGGAAGGAGAGAGAAGAAGATAACCAGCAGCAAGGTGGATGAACTCCCAGTAGCGATGAGAGCACTGTTGGAAGACCTGAAAGACCAGGTTAGGGATAGATAGTCATAGGGAAAGTCTATGTCAGGAGTCTTCAAACTTGACAACTTTAAGACTTGTGGACTTCAACTCCCAGAATTCCTCAGCCAGTCCTGGCTGGCTGAGGAATTCTGGGAGTTGAAGTCCACAAGTCTTAAAGTTGCCAAGTTTGAAGACCCCTGATCTAGGTGGTCTCTAAAAGTAAAGAAAGGAACAAAATCAATCAATCAATGTCTTGGGTGGCAGAGAAAATGGCCTTGAAGGACAAGAGGACAAAGAAATGCTCAGATGAAAGGAGCCTAAGCCAGGCCAAGAATGTATCTAAAGTAAATGTTTTAGACATGCCCCTCCATAGTTCATGTGCATATAAAGAGAAGGAGTGGAAAAGTGCATTCAGACTTGCAAGATTCTATTACAACAGCTTTACAAAAAAGTAGTACTGATCTATAGAGTTTTGGTGTCCTTGTCTGGCCTACCTCGAAGGACTGACAACATCACACTACACTAGTGTTCACAATAGTGGGGATTTTTATGTACTAAGTCAGAGGTCAGCCTAATGCTTTGCTACGGTTGTAAATGTTGTGAAACGTGGATTGTATAAGTTAGAAGTGAATTGCATTGTGAAGTTTTTGTATTTTTTTGCTATTTTTATGCAGGTGTTCCCTGACACATGAATATTAGTTCAAAATTTCCTCCAGGATAAAAAGGCTGAGAAAGCTTGTTCTAGACAGTGTCCAGTTGCAAATCAATGTCTGAATTAGTAATGAATGTAATGAATTTTCACTAAAGGAAAAAAAAACACAAGTATTTATAAATATACCAACTATAGCTTGCGCGTTACCCAAGTAACTAGTAGACTTATTGTAGATATGTTCAAGAACAGTACCCTTAATATTGTGGTTATTGAACTCTAAACTTTAAACATAATATCTAAATTATCAAGTGGTGTTTAATAATTGGCAGTGTAGAAGTTTCTTGATCTGATGGGACTAGAAAAATGATTCCTACTGACTTTTCAGCACCTCCAAGAGCTGTTTCTTCCAGGGAGTCCAAAAAACTGTGATAATATTGGTCCAATGCGATCTAGTTGAGTCAGCATAAGGTGGAGGTGAAAGTAGATGTAGAAATGATTGCATTAAGATGGTCAGAATGTTATATTTTATATCTTCCTTTACTCTATTTACTACCTTTAAAAATTCTGTTGAAAAGTGATGGATAATGAAATCCTCATCAGCATCATACCACAAGAATTTTGTTTCTCCCACTAGTAGAGGTAAGGAAATCATAATTCTGTTCATACACATGTAACATGCCTTAAATATTGGAACACTGTCATCATGTCCCCCTATTCCTCCTTTTCATTAGACTAGACATACCCAATTCCTGCAGCCGTTCTTCATATGTTTTAGCATCCAGCATCCAGTTTTAGCATCTTGGTTGCTCTTCTGTGCACTCTTTCTAGAGTCTCAACATCTTTTTTATATTGTGGTGACCAATATTCTAAGTTTGGTCTTACCATTATAGTAGCATTATAAAATGCTACTAACACTTCATGTGATCTTGATTTAGAAGTATGTCTAACTGTGACAAGTGGGATTGCTTCCCTGAAATAGGGATAGGATGGTAGCCTTAGATTTTTTTTTCAAATGATGTTGCTCTCATGTGCTTGCTTATTACAATAACTAACTTAACAAAAATCTGAAAGAAGATTGAAAATGAAGCAAGAATTCAAACAAGTATACTTGCCTGAATTATATAACCCCAATTACAAGATAGGAAGAAAATAGGTAGACGGTAAAACAAATGGCATAGCAGAATAATGTTGAAAAAACAGTCCAACCTATCAAAAACAGTACCGTAAAAAAAAGATTAAGATAGGCAAGAAAATGGTAAGTGAGCACCTGTCCACCCTAGATGAGTTCAAATCACCAGGACAAGATGGATTACACTCAAAGGTTCTGAAGGAACCGGCAGATGTGATCTCAGAACCACTAAATTATATCTTTTAAAGATCCTGGAGCACTGGGGAAATACCAGAGGACTGGAAAACAACTGATGTAGTTCCCATCTTCAAAAAAGGGGAAAAAGTGGATCCAAGAAACTACAGTCCTAGTGGACAATCACTTAAATATGAGTCAACAGTGTGCTGAAGCTGCCCAAAAAACCAACACAATACTAGGCTGCATTAACAGAGAGATAGAATCAAGATGACGTGAAGTGTTAATGCCACTTTACAATGCCTTGGTAAGGCCACACTTGGAATACTGCATCCAGTTTTGGTTACACAATGTAAAAAAGGTGTTGAGACTCTAAAAAGAGTACAGAGAAAAGGAAAAGGATGATTAGGGGACTGGAGGCTAAAACATATAAAGCTCTATTTTGATTGAATAAAATCAACTTCAGGCAGGGTAGAAACATTTCTACAGTAAAACATTATAGTTTCTCTATTATTATTATTGATGGAAAATAGTTTAAACACTGAATGCGCAAAAATTCATTTTAAGCTGGTGCAATAAAGGTGGTGCATATTTCTCTGGTATATATTTTAAAATTTTCTGAAATGACACAAAGATTAACAAGCTACAAAGAATCTGATTTCAAACTGCATTTCTGAATCCAGATTTTTACATGCTAGTTGTTTTCAGTGGTGTTAGCTTTTTAAAGCCATTTAGATTTTTAAAACAGTTTTTATTACTGCAATTAAAGAACATTTTCCTACAAGCAAGATTCACTCTGGATTCCTAGAGTTGGCTTTAACAATGAGCAATTAAAACATTTAAATTTGTGCAGTATTGAATTATATTTCCGTTTTCTTTTATACCTTCTTGCTTGATTCCTTGCCCTTTTCACATAGAATAAAACTATTCTGCAGGTTGTGTTTTTTTAAGTCTTGGATCCAAATATATCGGGAGCTCAGAATAATCTCATAATGGTTCCTGCTTCTCTTAATAACCTCTTGAAGTGTCAAAAGATACAACCTGTCAGATTTCTTCTAAAAAGTTTTATGCACTGCCTTGCCTTTTACTGATGCACAACCGGCATGTCCATGTTATTCCATATTCTGTCCATTCCAGAGAAAGGCTAAAGGAGGCAGAGGGTACAGATTTAGTTAGGTACGGCCTCTGACACTTTCACTATCAATTGTCTTTTGCTACTGCTGATCATCACCTCAATTATCTTGATGTCCAGCCTACCTGATAGGTTTTTGCAAACTATAACTCTTCTGTCCATGAGCATGGAATAATGACAGCTTGGGGCAAATGTGCAGAATACAAAAGAGAGAAAGTAAGGAATATTGTCTGTATGTGTTTTTAAATCAACCACAAGCTAACTGAGCGGCTTTTATGTTTTTTTTATTATTATTATGTCAACATGCAAGGTGCTCAACTTGCTTTTAGACTGGTTTCTTGCTTTCTTTTTCAAACAAAATAATTGTTCAGGTTACTTCTACACACTCAGGAAAACATAATTTTCATCTTGTTCTTTCAAAGCAGAGTAAATAATGAATTGTGAAGAGCTGACCATTATTTTTCATATTTTAAGGACACTCATTAATGTGAAAGCTGTTCTAAACATTCTGATGCAGAGAACATGACTAAACGGGTCTGGTAAAAATGAAAATAACAGCTCTATTTGTAAGAGGCAGAAAGTCACATTAGCAGGATATATTTCAACAGGATCATGCAACCAAAGCAGAATATAGTACATTTATACTAGACACTCAGATTTTACCTGATTTAGCCCTGCAGGGTTAATGGACAAAGAATACATTGTCAATACAGTTATAACATCTAAATAAATTGGGATTACATTTCCCATATCAATAGTATAGCTCTTTAATAATATTTTTATTCTGTGCAAATCCTATCTATTCATCTCTCTTGTATAACAAATGACCATAATTAGGGGGCCTCATTGGGAGGAAGGTCACTGATAATCTTGTAATTTCTCATTGGTGTAAAAAGGAAAAACAGAACGGTTAGTGATGAATGCATTCAACCTTTTGCATACTTGAGTACTTTGGACCATGCATTAAAATGCAGCAAGAAATTAAGTTCTCTCTTAACACAGCACTTTTAATCTACTATCATTGATATGTTGTATTATAAGCTCTCCTCTCCTCTCCTCTCTTTTCCCATGTCTGCCTATCTGTCTATCTTCTATCTATTATCTTTTTATCAATCAAGATACATGAAGTATTAAATCATTCAGCAAGGACAAGTGTCCTTAGCATTTTTATTCTGTCATTTAATTTGATTATTTTTCTAGCAAGCCTCCCATGTTTTATGAGCACGGCTTTTGAGACAGAAAGGAATAATAATCAGAAATAGTTGTGACAGGCTATTAAGATAGTGTCTGCTGTTCTTTTGACAGATGCTTTTGAAGAAGCATAAACAGCTGTTTGGATGCTAAACGTTGTATTTATTCCTTTATTAACTGCACATTAATCTAAAAGTCTTGTTTCCAGCAAACTATTATTTTATAATAATTAATTATCTTATTAGGTCTTAAGAGATCAGATTGGCTTCTATTGGCTTTAGAGAATATCAATAATTATTATTTTTTTCAAGCATGGCCCTCACACTTTGAGTTAAAATGTTTAGGCAAGAATCAGGTAGCAGAGAACAAATAGATGTTGATGGTAAAGTGCAAGTCAGTAGCACGCTGGTGCACTTTACCCTGTGACTTGTTTGTCCTTTTTTCTTCAGAATTAACCAGAAATATATTTTTGTAATGGAAAAACGGGAATGCTCGAAAGATGCATACATGCTTAATACTGATGGCAGAATCTAGTGCAGTGGTTCTCAACCTTTCTAATGCCGTGACCCCATAATACAGTTCCCCATGTTATGGTGACCCCCAAGTGGGTGTGGCCACCAATAAGAGGGAGTAGGACAGCTAGGGAAAAGGGAAAAAAATGGCGGACAGCGTGGTTTGGCGACCCCCGTGAAATGGTCATTCGACCCCAAATGGGGTCCCGACCCACAGGTTGAGAACCACTGATCTAGTGATTATAAGGTTGTGATTCTTTGGGCCTTTTTCTGATCAGATGTTCCTAACTTTATCTTTCCTACTGAGATCTTACTCCACAATCACAATACTCTGTGCAGTCTTCTTGCCTCATTGTCTTAATCCCCAGCAAAGCACATTGTTACACTCAGGGCTTTTTTTTCCTCATAGAATGCCCAGAATGGAGTTCTGGCACTTTTTTTGGATGGAACCTTGTAGGGTAGGCAAGGCAGGTTGTATGACATGTTTGAGTTCAGGCACCTTTTTTTTTTTAACAAAAAAAAAGCACTGGTTACACTGGACTACATCTTGCCCAAAAGATATCAAAAGATCATGCCAGAGGATACCCAATTTATCCATCACATCCTGCCTGCCAGGTGGCTGAGCTTGACAGAGTACATCTAAAGAAAAGAGACAATACACTAAAGTGCAACTGCATGAGAAAACAGTTAATTAGAAGAAACATCTGGAAAATGCAGAGACCTTGTTTGGCTACAGTATGCACATGAGTTTAAAAAAGAAGTCTTTTTACATAGGAAAGCACAGATGAACATGGAGTCCATTCACCTAACCATTATAGTTCTCTTCTGCAAAAACAATACAATATTCAAAGAAGGGAGTTCTATGAGGGAAATTCTAGAGTTCCCTCTTAGTAGCATGACAGTCGAAGACTGGGGCATTAAGCTAAATGGTATAAGAGCCGAGGTGGCACAGCAGTTAGAGTGCAGTACTGCAGGCCACTTTAGCTGACTGTGTTCAGCAGGTCAGCAGTTCAAATCTCACCAGCTCAAGGTTGACTCAGCCTTCCATCCTTCCGGGGTAGGTAAAATGAGGACCCAGATTGTTGGGGGCAATGTAAATATATATATACATTGCTTACTAGTGTACACCGCTTAGAGAGTGCTTGCACTTAAAGCGGTATATAAGTCTCATAAATAAATAAATAAATACCCATTTTATGGCAAAATTGAAAAGAAAATGCTTGTTGCCTACAATCTGGATGCCTGCAGGATCTAGTTAGCCTTCGTTCTTGTTCATCTTCCCAGCTCTTGTCTTCTTTTACTTACCCAACTGTGCTTATTGCAGAGGAATCCTCAGATGTGAAGAAGATAGAACTATCAGAGCTAGCAGGCACATAAAAATAAAGATGGGCCAAGTATACAGCAGGTGAGGGTGAATTGCCTGTCTTTCTCAGTCTTTCTCCTATTGGCTTTAAAGAATATCAGAACACATGAAACAAAGGGGTTTTGGGATGAGTAACTCCGCTGTAAGGGTTGAAGCAGGCAAGGCAGGAATTTTATTTTGTAAACAAAGGATGTAAGGCAGAAACCTTCAAGACCAGAGAAAAGCTACCCATAGTTGCTGCATGGCCATTGATATGTAAAGGCCAGAGGAATTAACCTTGGGATTAACATATATAAAGAGCAGGCTTCCTGGGCATTGTGAGATCAAGATCTTGTAAGTATCTTGTATCTCACATTCATTTACCTAAGATTCTTAAGTATCCTTTGGGAATGTGGAATTGAGAGAGTCTAATCATCATATCTGGTACAAAGCTGTGATATCCCCATTTTCTAATGAGATGAGCAACTTCAGGGCCTTCAAGAAAACACCATGTCAGCATTTGAATCTGACCTTGATGGTTTCTCAATATTGTTAACAACTGCAGTGTCTTGTTCAGTTTCAGGGAACTTCAACCAATGCTGTTCCTGGTTTGAACTAGATCAGCTTATCGTGATTGCAGATTGTTTACTGGATTTTCTGTGACCAACCCTACAGGGTGACAAACTGGTTTTCTCTGATCTCTCACTGACCTTTTGTTTGACTGCTATTCCCTGCCTTCTCATCTTATAAATTGTTTATTGCCAATTCCAGCCCTAAAATAAGATTAGCTTCTGATATTAGACACCATAAGACAGTTTGGTGTAGGTGTTAAAGTGCTGGGTTAAAAATTGGGTGTTTGTAAGTTCTAGTCTTTTCATGGCTCATGTTCTTTCTTTCTTTCATCCACCCTTCCTTTCTTTCTTCCTTCCTTTCTTCCTTCCTTCCTTCCTTCTTTTTTGCCTGCCACTAGTAATATAATTTCATGTCAAAATGTTTTTGACCAACAGTAGATTATTTATTTATCTCCCTCTCAGATAAATTTGCACAGCTAAGTTCTATGAACTTTTATTAATCAAAAACTCAGTTACATGACTATTGTACAGATATATCACACAAGATACATTCAAAAATATTCTTGTTGTGACTGGGTATGGGAAAAAACAGAAAACAACTGATATAAAAGTGGCCAAAACTCAATGGCAGCCAAAACTTTATGGTGGTCAAAAGAAAAAACAAAAGAACCAGCCAGCTGGCTGATTGGAGTCAATCATTCTCTTTCAGCCCAACTCACCTTATATCAGTGGTGGCGAACCTCTGGCACGTGTGCCAGAGGCAGCACTCAGAGCCTTCTGTGTGGGCATGCATGCCATGCCCCAGAGATGGCAAGGGACTGGCCCCTGCCACTCTGGCCCACCCACCCAGTCTGCCATGACCACCGTGACCACACCCACCCAGCACCCGGTGATAAATAAGTGGGTTTTGGGTTGCAGTTTGGGCACTGGGTCTCTAAAAGTTTCGCCATCACTGCCTTATATGGTTGTCTTGAAAATAGGACAAGAAAGGAACAGAACAGAACAGAATAGAGCTGGAAGGGACCTTGGAGGTCTTCAAGTCCAGTCTCCTGCTCAAGAGGAGAAGCTATACCATCTCAGACAAGTGGCTGTCTAGTCTCTTCTTAAAAATCTCCAGTGATGGAACACCCACAATTTCTGAAGGCAAGCTGTTCCACTGGTTAATTGTCCTCATTGTTAGGAACTGTCTCCTTAATTCCAAGTTGCTTCTCTTTTTGGTCACTTTACAACTATTGTTTCTTGTCTTGACCTCTGGTGCTTTGGAGAATACGTTTGCTGTCTTGAGTTGACCAAAAATAAAGGTGGGATAAAAAAAATACATAAATGAAGAATAGGAAAGTGTCAACCCAAATTATTTCATGTACACGTTTCCTTGAAGGACTCCGTACATACTATCAAGAACAAATAGAAATATATCATAGGGGCTGCTATTTTTACTTTTTTGACATTACAATTGAATTATTATGATAGTATATTAATTACAGCAATACTATGAAGGCAATGCAATGAATAAACTTAAGCAAAAATAGATTTCACTGGATTTTCCTTTCTTGTATATCCTTAATTAGCTGTAATCTGTGCATTTGGCTTTTTTTTTTTTTTTTGCAAGCCATTGGAAAGGCCTGATATTCTTCTTCGCAGGAGCAGTGGTCAATAAAAGAAAATATAGATCACACACATCCTATTCTATGGATATAATCTTGTGCCTTGTTTAACACACAGGATATAAAGAGATGTGTAGTAACTAGCATTGTTCACCTAAAAGCAAGACAAACAGGAGAATAATCTATATTTGGATGTGTAGCAAGTTAAGGTACTAATCCACAAACATGACGCAGGTTGTAGACATTCTACATTTTAATTGTTCTTGCTGATAGAGTAGGAAGTCTTTGATAGGAACAATATCATTCTGATGAAGCCTTGTGGTAATCCCATTATTTAAAAGGAAATGTAATCAGTGGATGTGAAAATCCTGAAGGTGTAGTTCAACTTCAGAATGGATTTAAGTTGCCTTTTAAGAGCAGAGGTACTATGAAAGGAACTTAATTTAACAAGCTTTTTTGTCAACTTCTTGAAGCAAGTTTGAGTTTTGAAGGAGGGCAATTTAACTGCTGTCTTAAGGGAATGAGCCCCTCAGCATTCACCAAGACATGCTTCAAGGAGACTATACTCTTAATCCAATTTACTCAGCTGAAGAAGTCCCAGTGCTTCAGCTTGCCAACAAATTAAAATCCAGCTTCATAAAAACACCTTGAATTTGGAAAGTATTGGCTCGCCCGCTAGACTTGAAACTTCATTTATTCTGGCTAACTTCTCAATTATCTTCCCAGCAGTGAAGATGTGTAAAAGTGCAAAAATCAATAAGATTCTATTCCCTTTCTATTGGAAAGGGAAAAATTAATGAGATAGGACACTCTCTTAATCAGAAATAAATGTTTTAATTCAGATAATGACATAGTTTTCCCTTGTTGGAGGATGACAAATGCCGGCCTGCACCCCCAGCAGAAGGAGTTTCAATTTTATTGTAAATATAAAAGGTATTGATCGAGGAGATGTACAAACCCTATTGCTTACAAAAGCCATTCGGGGAGACTGGGAAAACTATTAAGCACTGGGTCAGAAATCAATAAACAAGACTGAAATGTAGCAGAGGTCGCCCCAGGCTTTGTAGCATCTTAGAAAGCCATGTGGCAAAAATAGTGACAGAAATGTCTCTGGTGGAGCAATGTTAGGGATGAAAGGGTCAGCTGTTTAATCTCTTTGGAAGTTTGACAGGTCCAGAGAACAAGCTAATGTAGCCTTATTTTAGTCCCGGTTGATTTGAATACATGCTGATTCAACCCAGCATTGACTGCAATTAGCCCTCTCTTCTAAATTTGCAGAATACAACAAATGTTTTGGACAGTGATGAGAGAGCAAGAGAGAAGGAGGAAACTGATACATGGATATGCATTTATTAATTTTCAGGATGGAAACAAAAGTGAAGGTTTGGCAAGGTAAATATGAAACCTACACAATCAAATTTACTCCTTTTTTCCCCCTAGATGAGCTTCTTGGGGAAAATTAGGGGAGGATCAAAGGAATCTTCACCAAGCTTTCTCAACTTTAGTGTGAACAATCTTGTTGTCCCAGGTCAGGCATAACTGTGTTGAGGTGCAGTTGTATAGGAAGTGGTATAGAAATATGGCGTAGTGCCTCAATTGTTGGACCAGGAATGGGAGACCCATGTTCAAGATCACCCTTAGTTGTTGAAGTTCACATCAAAGCTAACTTTGGGCCAGTTGAGCTCACAGGTTATTGTTTTGGAGAAAAACTGGATGGATGGATGGATGGATGGAATATATGCTCTTTTGAATTCCTGTAAGAAAGAAGAGATTTCAGTCAACAGGCAGACAAGGAGGAGATGCTTTTATGTCTTTCACCTCTACTCTTATCCCACAACAATTCTATAGTGTAGATCATACTATTTATAAAGAGAATATACAAGAATATGCAAAATAAGAACATATTTAGGGTTTACCAAGGGATGGTGGGCACCATAAAAATTTTTCCTGTGCCCGTAACTCTTTCATTGCTACGTTTGACTTTAGTCTTCCATAAATTTTGGTATTTGCATTTTTCCTTTGTAACAATTTGTTTAAAAATGCTTTTAAAAGTGTTGAAAATTTTCATTTTTCCATTGCCCTAGTTATAAATAAATAATTTGCTTATAGAGCCTGCTGTTGTTTAAATAAATATTTTTTTTAAAAAAAAGATTTATATTAAATATAGTTTCAGAAACCAGCCTTAGGGATGGCCTGGAAGAAAACTGAATTTTTGATCTCTTATTTCACCTTCAGCACTTACTGAGTCTTTATGTCTTGTCAGTTAAGCAATGGGAGAGTTAAAGGGCAACATAGTTGAACTGTTCTCAGGGCATCAGTTCACTTTATTACATCCTGATCATATCTCTGATATAGTGGGAAATATAGTCTTTTGTACTTGAGAAACATAAAGGAATACACTCACAATATGTGTGTGCTAGATTACAACTTTTGCCCCAAATACAGTCTCTACAGTGTTTAATAACATTCTATCTCAAACAACTGTTATACCATTAAGCAAGATAATTGATTTGAAAACATGTCAATCCCACATCCTTATATTGAGAAGCACGTATTTGTAACATAATTCTAAATAATGAATTTTGCCAGTGCATCCTTTCTCAAAGAAACTTTGGGTTCTTGTCACTGTTTGAGGGAAAAATGAAAGGCTTAAATGTATGAGTGAAACTTCCATCGTATTTTAAGTATCACAGAGGAACATATCGCACAGATATAATGCCCTTCAATCTGCCTTATGTAATAGTAGTGTAATGTAGTTGTAAGCGATAAGTTCCTCTGTCATCAAATTTCAGATGATTAGATGTTCATGTGCATATTAATTCTAAAATCTGGTGAATCTCTAAGAACAGTAAATTCCTCATAAATAATGGCCAGAATGTGAAAATACTCCCACCAGTATTGGTTAATACAGATTGTGCAACCCATAGTTCAAATATCCTTTTGCCTTACAAAAAAATCACCTTGTTTTAAACACAAGAAAGCAAAGCAAAAATATCTATTGTATTTTATCACTAATTGTGGTAATGCAACAGGAAGATGTTCTGTCCATGCCTTAAAGAAAATAAAAGGTATAGGATGAGGGGATGACTATAAACAAACTCAAACGAAGGAAAGTCATCTTTGCTGCAAGGATGATCTATAAATAAAGTTCTAGACATAGGACCCTCCTAAGTCTTGAATGTGATGTTATTTTGGACGAGAAAAGAAGAAAACATATAGAAATATACTATTCTCATTCATTCCCATTGGTTAAGCGTAAGGATTGTTATGGGATATAATGACAGAAAGTTTCCTAAAATTATGCAGAGCCTTTTAATTATTTAGCTATTTAAATCTCATAAAGTTAAACATTAGCATTAATACAAGGATTGCTATTTAAGCCAAATGGTGAAAACACAGCACTGGGAGGCACTTTGGAGATCATTTAGCACAACTCCATTACTGATGCAAAGTCTGAGAGATGGTTCTTCAATCCCTACCAGCCATCTGATTTATATATATTTATCAATTTATGTATCTCACTACATATCAGCCATCAGTCTACCTGCCTAAGGTAGCAGTGTTAAGAAGCGGCAGGAATTTGGCAGAGGCAGGGTGACAAGAGCTGATAATTCAAAGGATTTTAAGCACCACTTGATTTTTCTACCCTATTTCTCCTCCATACTCTTCTCTAGATAAATTCTCTCCATTGTGAATCAAAGGAGATTTGTTTTTCTTTCAACACGATAGGAAGAACTGTGTTTTGAATGTACTTTTCTGTACCAAAGTGACTTGCAAACATGCATTGGCAAATTTTACTAACCCATAAGAAAACTTCATTCCAAATATAAATCCAATGGCCCATTCATTCAACATGCTCAGTTGCTATCTAACAGCTCCTTTCTCAAAGGAAGAAAGACAGAGAGACTGTGCACAAGTACTGAGAAGATACAGTTTGATCTGGGTTTGTGTGTGTGTGTGTGTGTGTGTGTGTGCACATGTGTATATGTGCGCGTGTATTGGTGAGCAAGACATTATTCGAACGGTTTGAAAAGAGAGTATTGAAACTTTTAACAACATCATTCTGGTAGCAGGGAGAGCGAGCCAAAAATATATAGATAATACTGCCACTCTGCCTTCTATTGCTGGAAATGCGGTCCCCCCCCCCTTGACATGGATATGATGATAAGATTGCTTAGGGTCAGGTAACTCATCAGTAGGTGAAGTGTACAGCTGCTGAGGATTTCCGTTTCATCTCACCTCAGATATTATGTCAGTTCCATGTCATTTCCATCACTGAGAATGATTTGAGGGCTCACTGTGTCCCCTGTTATTGCGGTCACTTGACCTCAGATGTAACTTCTCTTTAATACCATCATTTTAACAGAGGCTACGAGTAGCGCGCGTGCATGCACAGGCACAGATACACACTGCCAGCACTTGACCTCTTGATGCCTGACACATGCCAATTGGCTCTGGCGTTCGGGTTTCCCTGCCCCTCCATTTTCCCACAAATGAGTGTTAAGGCCCCAATGAATGGATTCTCATTTGAAGTTCTATTTTTTCATTGCCACCAGCATTCTTCAAAATTGAATCCTTCTGCTTTTTATACATTGTGGTTCCCAGTAATAGTATTTTTCCCCTTCTTGCCTTTTAAGCCAAGAGTCTAGAATTGGATGTTCTGGTCAACATTCACTCATTTCTATCTGAATCTCAATGAAGGTTTATATGGGAGGAAAGTCAAACACATCTGTTTTATGAAGAGCGAGATGTTGCCCCATGCATGGTTTCTCATAAACGCAAATTTGGAGAAAGTTAACAGAAATGACTTTTAAATGCCAACGATTTGGTAGGAATGTGGCATGTTGTTTACTTTGAACTTTGAAGTCTATTGTACATACAACTTGTCCAACTGAAATCCAGTTATTTCAAACTTAACATTGATTATAGATGGTTATAATCTCTCTATTGGATTGCTTGACTTATATTTCATTGTACCTGGTACAAAGCCTCTGAAGTAATGTTCCTATGGAAGAAGGTAGAAGCACGTTTTTCATCTCTTCTGCTTTCCTTCATCTCTTCTCGGAGATTCTTCCTACCTTTGTGCCCAACAATGATGGATGCTTGTCCAACCTCTTTTGTTTGGGGATTTTTTCACAGAAGCAGGAGGAGAAATATCCAGAGATTTAGCTGGTTTTGTATTATTCCAACTTATTTACAAATGTAGAAATCAAGTCAAGGTTTAAATATAATATTCTATATCCAAAAGCTACAATTCCTTAGCCTCAGTTGCTTGAAACTTGCAATTGCCAACTTGCTTTTACACATATTTTCAAGGTAAATGTTACATAGCAACATTACATTACATAGCAAGCAAGGTTCAACAACTTTTTCAGGTCAGAGGCACTTATGTTGCAGTATTATAGGAACCAAAAATTATTATTATTATTATTATTAATATAACAAGTGGTATGACTGGTTGGAGACTAGAAATAATAGAGGAGAATAAATATGGAAAGGCGAAAAGTAGAAAATGTGTGTAGAATAATGTATAGTAATAATAATATGTATTATTCTTAGTATGAAGTATAGTATGAAGGAAGAAAAATGCAAATAAGAAACAACGGGACAACAAGGACAAATATATCTAAAGAAGAATAAGGGGGGGGAAATGTAAATAATAGAAGATTACCGTTACAAAATTGCTGTTAAAAAAAAGGGAGGAGTATACACTGTGTGTGTATGTGTGTTATGTTTTGTTTTGTTGGTTTAAAAAATAAAAAATTATTAAAATATTAAAAAAATAGTTTAAATTATTATTAAATTGAAATAAAATGCTGCAAAAGTCAGATAGTTTTATTTAAAAATTCAGAGCACTTATGGCTTAAGATAAGATAGATAAGATAAGATAAGATAAGATAAGATAAGATAAGATAAGATAAGATAAGATAAGATGACCTTTATTGTCATTTTTTACTGTGGGCACAACGACACACATCAAAAATGAAATTTAGTTGCCCTCTCTCAAAGTGAACGCATACATGACACACACCTAGACATACTATATACAACATATGTATAGACCCACACCCCTACATATACATAACATATGAATATTAAACACTGTCCATCTTGAATATATAACAGAAGGAGGAAGCTTGAGAGTTCGCAAGGTTTATACTGTATGGAACGAAATTGTGGCTCAATTTGGATGTTCTGCTTCGGATACCACAAAGCCTTCCTCCCAGAAGGTAGCAAGAAAAACAGGTTGTAAAGAGGATGGGTAGTATCCCATCCTTATCTTTCACAGTTAAATTTTGGATTTAAATGGACATTATCATGCCCTTGGATTCGCTCTTAGGTGTTTTTTACCAGAAAGTCAGCTCCTAATTAAAAGTGGAATAACGCATGTGGATCCTTTCTATTTAAATATTTTCACCCAGTTGATTCTTAAATTGAAATGATGCAGACCAGGGTCTCCCAAACGTTGAGGTGTACATTCCTTGGGGAGGTACAGATGGTGATGTAGACCATGTGGCTGGTGTTTGAAATTTCAGCTTGCTGTAACTAAATCATTTTTGAACAGTTATACATTTTCCCCCAAACCACATGTGGAACTGGTGTATCAAGACTAGAGAGAAAAGATGTATAATCCCCTGAACATAGGTTGCTAACTCAGTGCAAGGCTTCCCAGTGTCAGTCATAGGGAAATGACTGAACACTCAGCGGTAATCTTAAAATGATAGATGTTTTCAAGCCAGTGATAGAATTTGGGTGATAAGAGTCTAATGTATGCCGACAGCAGAGAGAGTTGCATAATCTGAAGTGTCGGGGTTGCCTGAAGCACCTTAGAGCCTTCATGCAGCTCCACAGCTTCCTAAAATGCCACTGAATGGACATTTGTTATGTGGGAGAAAAGGAACATTATGAAATAAATGGGAAATAACCATATAATGGAGCATCTGTGGACCATCTCTCTTTTGTCATGGTTAAAAAACTGAGATGAAATTCACTGGGACTTCTTACATCTGAGGAGCTGGGGGGAGGGTGAACAATCTGCCTTGGAAAATGATAGATTCAGATGGAAAAGATAGTGATATGACATAGGATTCTTGCCGTTCTCTTGAATTCAGAGGTGAGAAACAGTAAAAATGTAGACAACCTGTGCCAACCAACATGTTCTTTGATTAGCTGAGAAATTTGGCAAAGTGTCAGAAGTGAGTTAGTGAAGGGAAACTTGAACTAAATTTAGAAGAGAGAACTGCAGAGAAATCATGGCAATTATGCCTAGAGCTTGTTAAAGCTGTGAAGTCTTGGACAGCTTGGCCCAGCAGTTGGAACAGAAGACCTGTGTATTGTGTGCAATGATCAATTCTTTCTATGAATATTTTTGTAAATGTTCACCCTGCATGAATTTTAAAGTTCTAATAGCTAATGAGACCTTAGTGATCACCACTAGAACATTATTAGGGGCATCTTTTCACTTATCAAATCTTGGAAATCTGAAGCCAGCTATGTGCCTGATTCTTATCTTTCTTGTAGTAAAAGTAAATAAACGGCAGGAATGGAAGGAAAAATTGATTAATCACTCTTTTTAAAAAGAGGCCTTTCTATCTTGTCTGAAGTAGGATGTAGTTTGCCCCAGTTGAAGAAGCCTTCCTTTGCACCAACTCATTACAAACTTGTTTCTAATCTTCTTCTTGGATAGTGTTATGTCCTGAGCCTGTGGAAGCAGGCTCGGGGCATTGCAACGGTCCTGGGCAGGTGCAAGCTTCCCGGGACCAGACTGGCTGTCACCAGCACTCGCGCGCCAAATGTTGCAGTTTGGCCCGGGAATCACCTATAAAAGAGGCAGGGAGATTTGGGCGTTGTCGGCGTCTTGTAACCAGTATGCTGAACAGAAATAAAGAGTTCCTGAGAACTACAACTGCTTCTCGTGTCATTGCCATTTTGCGAAGGACTTAACAGATAGGTTCATGGACTATGTATTGATATTACTGCTTCAGAAAACTGGAGGAATCGGGATTCATGTAAGCTGAGCTTCCAACCTTGGCTTGGTACTAAAACAGCCTGGCCATTCTGGTTGATTTTTTTTTCAAAAGGCAACTGGACTTTCTTGTTTTGTTTGAAGACATTTCGCTTTTCATCCAAGGAGCTTCTTCAGTGAACGTTGAATGGTGGAGAATGGAAGGATTTATATTCTTTGAGGTCATGTGGTCGTTAGTCTTCTTTCTGATAGTTGTTGAGGTCATCTGGATGTTTATCTTTGCCCTCAGGGTCACCTGAATCCTATAGTCTGCCATTTTTCTTTCTGGAAATCCATTCATTCTTCTGCACCATTCGAAGGGTGTTCATCCCAAAGTGCATAGCTAAATGTCTATGGAGATTCCCAGTCATCCATTTCTCAAAGGTGCTTTCTTTCAAAAGGCAACTGGATGACCAGCAGAGTTAGCTCATCTATTCCTGAGATTATTATAAATATTACACCAGTCATAGCAAATTTAAAGACCTGTTGCCATGGCCTTCACCTGCATAACTTGTACTAGCCATGAATCCTGGAGGACACCAAATTGTGGACTTGCTCTTTCAGGGGAAATCCAGATTTATCATTAGAATATACAGAAAACCAGATGGTCTTTGGACCAACCAATATGATCTTGTTGTAGAACAACTTTATCTTAATTTATCTAATCCAGGCATTACAATTTCCAAGCACAAATCTCCATATATTTCTAGCCTGTCTCAAGGTGGCAATGTGTAACTGGATATCAACAGCATAGTGATGATATGCACCACAAACTGGCAGATACCTTCTCTAGGTGAGCTCACATAAATAGGTATATGAGGTAGCAGGGAAGGGATTGGTTCCTCACTAGCCACTTGTTTTGTGCCAGAATGAGAATAATTTTGATAAACTTTATTATGACTTCAGCAAGTACTGGGTGCTACTATAAGGCCACTAATGGGAAAATGGCCCCAATTAACCAATGAAAGGTATGTATGTATGTATCTATATTAGCAGGGCAGAAAGTGAATGTCTAATGTTACTCTTTGAGCACAAAAATTGTGTATAATATGTAGGCAAACAAATGAATCAAATGAAACTAAAAGTACTATTTTAGTAAGACAATAAATAGTACAGATAGGAAAGCAGTTACTAAGAGTGTGCATCTTGAATGCATGAGGTGAATGAACACCAAATACAGATAGTCCTTGACTTACAACTACAATTGTGTCCAAAACTTCTGTTGCTAAGTGAGATGTTTGTTAAGTGGGTTTTGCCCCATTTTACAACTTTTCTTGGTACAGTTATTAAGTGAATCTGGCTTCCGATTTTGCTTGTCAGAAGGTGGCAAAAGGTGACCACATGACCCTGGGACACTGCAACCATCATAAATAACAATAAATTGCCAACCCTCTGAATTTTGATCACATGACCATAGGGCTGATGCAATGGTCGTAAGTGTAAAAAACGGTCATACACAGTGGTGGGAATTCAAATATGTGAACAACCAGTTCTCTGTGTGGATGCCGCTTCCGGAAGTCCATTCTGGGCCTGGGCAACAAAGAATTAGCTACCAATTCTGCCGAAGTGGTGCGAACTGGTTGATTCTCACTACTGGTCATACATCACTTTTTTTCAGTGCCATTATAACTTCAAATGGTCACTAAATGAACTGTTGTAAGTCAAGGACTACCTGAGGTTTGAATCAAATCATTCAAGGAACCTTGAATATTAGCTGTGGTAAAAGTTACCATGATAAGATAGGGGGGACACAATAAACTTTACAAATACATAAACAAACAAACTGTATTTATGTGTTTTCCTAAGAAGTGTTACAGTCACAGTACGACAAACTATAGCTGGTGAATTCATTGTATGCAATGCAACAAAATTTTATTTTTACATTGGCAATTTTGGTAAGTCAGTTTGCAGTAACAGAAGAACTATTCTTATTAAACCAAGCAAGAACAAAAACATTACGTAGGTCAGCCAGAAGAAGGCAGTCTTAGAATGAGACTTTGACTTGTCTATTTTTCTGGGTTTGGGTTGAAAAAAAATTCTGCAGTACCTTTGGGCATCCTCAAGCTTGGATAAAAGAGTATGAATAAGTTTATTTTAAAAGTTCTTCTATTTCTCCTTCTGGATAGTTTGCTATAGAACCTTCAAGTCTATAGGAGAACCTTCTCTGATTTTTTTTTTTTTTAAAAGAAGGAACTCGTCTAACATATAAAATTATGGTGGCTGCCATAAAAAGCAACTTGTGATTCTTCTTTTTTTTTAAAGCAAGCAATAAACATTTAGTTAGTGGAAATCTGGGGTGCTTGGTGCTCTCTGGGCTTGGTAGTTTTCTTATAGACATTTCATTATCAAATTAGGTAACATCACCAGTGCTAGTAGGAATGGGGTTTACTCTTATTTTTATATACTGGTAGCTTGCCCTGTCAGTGTTGGGGGTAGTGTTCTTGTTTAATTGATCTTGTTGTTTAGTTTAGTTGATGGACAGCATCACCACCAGATGGATTCGTAGTTGGCTGACTGACCGTACTCAGGGTATGGTCCTCTATGGAACTGTATCTACATGGAGGGAAGTGTGTAGTGGGGTGCCCCAGGGCTGTGTTCTGGACCCAGTGCTCTTCAACATCTTCATCAACGATTTGGACGAGGGTATAGATGGGGAACTCATCAAATTTGCAGATGACACGAAGCTGGCATGAATAGTTAACACTCCAGAAGACAGGCTTAAGATACAGGAGGACCTGGACAGACTTGAACACTGGGCGCTATCTAACAAAATGAAATTCAATAGTGAAAAAAGTAAGGTTCTACATTTAGGCAAGAAAAACCAAATGTACAGGTATAATATAGAGGGTACCTTGCTCAATAGTAGTAACTGTGAGAGGGATCTCAGAGTCCTAGTCCTCATATCACTTAATATGAGCCAGCAGTGTGCTGCAGCTGCCAAAAAATCCAACACAGTGCTGGGCTGCATTAACAGAGGGATAGAATCAAGATTACGTGAAGTATTAATACCACTTTACAATGCCTTGGTAAGGCCACACTTGGTCACCAGTTTTGGTCACCACAATGTAAAAAAGATGCTGAGACTCTAGAAAGAGTACAGAGAAGAGCAACAAAGATGATTAGGTGACTGGAGGCTAAAACATATAAGGAACAGTTGCTGGAATTGGGTATGTCTAGTTTAACGAAGAGAAGGACGAGGGGGGACATGATAGCAGTGTTCCAATATCTCAGGGGCTGCCACAAAGAAGAGGGAGTCAAGCTATTCTCCAAGGTGCCTGAAGGCAGGACAAGAAGCAACGGATGGAAACTGATCAAGGAGAGAAGCAACCTAGAACTAAGGAGAAAATTCCTGACAGTTAGAACAATTAACCAGTGGAACAACCTGCCTCCAGCAGCGGTGAAGGCTCCAACACTGGAAGTCTTTAAGAAGAGACTAGCCAGCCATTTGTCTGAAATTGTGTAGGGTTTCCTGCTTGAGCAGGGGGTTGGACTCAATGACCAAGGTCCCTTCCAACTTTATTATTATTAATATTATGGATCATCGCACAGTCAGCCAGATGTTCAGACTGGATTTGGCATTTTATCTACCTATCGAGTCCTTACCCAGGACCTGGGATAGGCAGATGTGGATGTTTGATGGTATTACAGGTATCGTCGCAGGATGGAAGCAGTTCCTAGTAAGGCCGCCTTTTGCAATTGACTAATGGCAAATTTGTCAATGCCAATGGTGTTCAAGTGGTGCTCCAGTTGTTTTGGGATTGCACCCAAGGCACCTATGACTATTGGTACTACCCTTGCTTGCTTTTGCCACAGTCTTTCTATTTCTATTTGTAGGTCTAGAAAGACTTACTATTATTATTATTATTATTATTATTCGGCTACCTCTGATGGACGTAGAAGTTTCACATCTGGGCAATACCATTACAGATTTCTCCAAAATGATTCACACTATTACATGTTTCTGCAAGCCTAAACAAGCAAGCAAAAGCTCTACATAGGTAAAAAAAAAAATTCTAATCTAGTTGACTCTCTACAAAAGAAAAGCCATTTGAGGTTTCACCTTCAGTGGGTAAGGGCAGAAGGGCAGTTCACCAAATCTGCAAGAATAAGAAATGACCAAACAGCTATTCAATTGTACTTTCAGATTGGCCGTACCTCTTTGATTTACTGTAGCAAACTACACACCATGTGAAGCAAAACCCTGCACAGATGGCTCAGAGCTCCTACTAATGAGCCAAGGCATATGCAAAAAAAAAAAAAAAAAAAAAGACAGCTACATACTCTCCTGCCTTCATTTTCTAGTGTTTCTTCCCTGTAAACCTTGGCAACATTAACAATTGCAAACTTCAACTCCCAGAAGTCTGGAAGTTGAAATCCACAAGTCTTAAAGTTGCCAAGGTTGGGCACCCCTGCTGTAAAGCAGGAGTCCTCAACCCCTGGTCTGTGGACCGGGACCGGTCCGCAGCATGCCAGAAACTAGTCCGCACAAGTAAGCAAAGCCCCATCCATGGGATGCAGGCAGCATACAAATCTACGCACTCTCTGATCCGTGGAAAACCTCTCTCCACAGAACCGGTCCCTGGTGCCCAAAAGGTTGGGCATCACTGCTGTAAAGGAAATCCTTGGTCAGTAGAAAGCTGTAATAAAAGATCTGCAACCAAAGCAATCAACCCCGGCCATTTCGTACATCCCTGGTGCCCTGGTGGTGCAGTGGTTAGAATGCAGTATTGCAAGCAAACTTTGCCACAGCCTGGAATTCAAACCTGATGGGGCTGGTTGATTCAGCGTTCCATCTTTCCAAGGTTGGTAAAATGAGGAGCCCGGTTGTTGGGGGAAATACGTTGACTTTGTAAACCACCCTAGGGAGTGGTCTAAAGCACTAAGGGGTGCTATATAGATCTAAGTGCTATTGCTATTGCTATCTACCTACCAGTAAACCCAAGCATGCCACTAACATTACTGTCGACTCACCAAGCCATCTCTGCTCTCTGATGAATGGTTTCCTATTCTTTTTGTTGTGCTTGCACTTAATGGTGTTATGCATACAGTTAAAAAAAAAAGCCCAACATTTAACTTAGCACCTTTTTTCTTAAAGGTGGATGAAGAATGGATGAAGGAGCCCTCATGATGCAATTGTCCAAACATATTACACAGACGCAAACATTATTTCATTCTTTTTACGTTGTTAGGTCCCAAATGGAATAAAATAACACTGCCTACTGTGAGAAGACTTTAAGGAAGTGAGGGAAGAAGAGCTGAAGGGATCTTAGTCCTCTTTGTTAAAAAAAAATATCAAATGTGTACAGACTAGCGCTCATTAGAATTTTATCTTTCCACACAGACAAATCTATAAGCACATTTACTCTAGAGTGCCTGTTTTCCAGA